>NW_013678609.1:0-4143 GCF_000517525.1 Limulus polyphemus | reverse complement strand
GATTTATTTAGTTTCTCTGCTATCTTTTACAGTCCTTTAACTTCTTATTGGATATGATTTATTTAGTTTCTCTGCTATCTTTTACAGTCCTTTAACTTCTTATTGGATATGATTTATTTAGTTTCTCTGCTATCTTTTACAGTCCTTTCTTTCATATATTAAGCAGTAATTGGTCTGAATCGTTGAGTAAGATAATGGAGCATATTTTCATTAGGAATGAAATGTTGAAGATAATTATTCGAATTGTTTTTATGAACCGAATTATAGGAATAACTTTCACAGGACTTTCGACTTAGTAACTTTCTCGTTAGATATTCCGAAAATATGCCTGATATCATATACGTTTTTGCATTCTTTCACGACGTATTCACTTTCTTTGTCATGATCATCTTCATCATCAAAAAATACAATATTGTTATTGTAATTTGGCCATGGTCATTTTCTTATATCGTTTGTCGTATTATTAGTACCCCCCCCCACGTATCTGACTCAATTTAGCTGAAATCGAACATTTTGAACATCTAGGCCTTTTACATTTGTAAGCTAAAGGTTCCATTTTATCTAGAATTCCAATTGTTTCGACAGTGTTTTGTTTTGTTTCTAATTAAGCACAAAGCTACACAATGGGCTATCTGTGCTCTGCCCACTACGAGTATCGAAACTCGGATTCTAGCGTTGTAAGTCCGCAGACATACCGCTGTGCCACTGGGGGCGTTTCGACAGTCAATTGAAGCAGTTGTTAGCAATTTCTATTCATTGATTTACTGCAGCCAGTGGTCCACTGAAGCTGAAAATAGGTCAAATCGTCTTTTTCTTGACCAATGTTATAACTCAAAAAAGGAAACCGAAAAAACCTATTTCCACAATGGGTAATTTTCTGCTACTCAACATCAGCTTACACAATTTTTAGATGTTAAAAAAATATTTACCTAATACAAAGTTTAAACTTTAACACGTGTTTGTTCAAGTAAAAGGTGGAAAATTCTGTGAAACTCATTAAAAAGCGTTAATTGATAAACTTTACTTTTATTTAACACCCAGTCTGCGAGTCCTTGAGACCGACTTCGACGAATTGAGTGAGTTCTTATGGTATTCAGTATTCAAATTATAACCAACAAAATGTACTCCGATAAATAGCTCGGTCTGTTAACCTCAGAACTTCACCTTAATGCTAAAAGAACTCACTTCTCAATAGTTTTCCAGCAGGAAGATGCGAAGTTTAGGGAGTTGGCGGAATGTATTCCTCTTGCACAAAGTAGTGTAAATGTTAGTGTTCAGGCAGATACTGCACTTACACACTTTAAACCAGCAATTAAACTTCGTTGAGTCTTCCTCGACCATATCTGTCAACAGAACTCGCGAAAAACGTGGAGAAAACGGCTTTATAGAGCTGAGGAACCAGATCTTGCATTGCTCAACATCTGTGGTCACTATCGTTTGTATTGGAATTTGGAATGAGATATGAGTTTTACTAGCTTGTAGCCTGAAAACTAATAAGAATTCGAGCACGCTCGTGAGCAATTCAGGTTTCAGATACCGCAAGAATTCAAATCTCTATTTAGAACTTGAAACAAACAAAGTACGGGAAAGTTTTGTTTGAGAATCAACACACCAAATATGATTCGCAAACTAGGTGTCAAGAGAATTTACCAGAAGTCTGTTTGGGAATGTTTCGGCTAATACGCAAAGGTAATCGCTTTGTAATGCATTAGCTGATTAATACGTTTGACATCTTTCCACCTTTTATTGACAAAAGTTAGCTTCGAAAACACATTTTAAAGATTTTTTTTCCCATAAGTGTACAAGCTTAAAATCTAAATAACTTATATTAGAACTGGCTCACTCAAATGTACAAAACGTTTAATTATAGAAACTGAACTCGCATGCAGAAACTAATATATATTACTAAACTCTAGATAAAAGGAAATAGAATAATACCTGTAGCTTGTTTTTCCATTAATAGTGGATCAACAGTCGTCGTGGATTTCTTGGCTGTAAATAAGTAATTAAACAACTTTCATTAGAACTCATTTCGTTAAAAAAGCTTGTCTGTAAATAAATTATAAACTACCAACTAGGTACTGCTAGGGGGCGTTACTAAAAATAAATGACGAATAGCTGTAATTATTTAGGGTTTTCATTAATATAACATATCATATGACTTTATTAACTATGTGTGTATTTATATCTTGTATTTATGCTCGTAACTTTTAATATTTTTTGAAACTTTACTTAGTGTTTTTTTATTTTTCACTTACATGTACTAAGCTTAATTACTAATACGCCTGCAATGTTTGGCGATCGAGCAGTCGTGGTGAACGTTCGGTAGTTTTAAATTTTCATAAAATTCACACACATATATATATATATAATTATTTCATGCGTTTTATGATAATGCATATATAAATTCCTGAAACTAAGTGCTTTAGCAAAATCAGAAAACTGGAAATTTAATATATTTAAAACGTTAGAAATAAAAAAAAAAAAGGTTATACAGAATAATTATAACAAAATATGAAAACGAAGTAAACGACATCTCTCAAAACGTGTCATTTTATAAAACGAGGAACGTGTTTTACATACTGCAATTATATCGGGAAGGGCAACATGCCCCTTCTTGGTAAACTGGGGTGCAACCTTCCATTTCTAAAGCACATTCTTGTATCACACAAACAGAACTTTTCATAGAGCAGTAACACACTTCGCAAGGGTTGTGTCTTTTCGATGGGAGTTGAGCGCCGTTTGGATAGTGTTGGCCATTCAGGTAGCATCCTGTAAGGTTGTATTACAATATCTCATTATCTAAAAATACCAAAAATAGAAGTCTGAAGACAAATATTTTATAATTGGTGTAACAAAGGATAACCATGCAATCCATCTTTGTTAAACAATCTCGGTTATGTTGTGACCCGATCTTTCTAATAATGATGTTTTAACTCTGACAAAGTTTAGAATGCTACTATACAAGGCGATATATTGAAAGTAATTGACTCTTTTACGATTTTTTTCTTTGGTGTTGACATTTTGGGATGAAGAAAGAAAAACTACATACAGAAAAACAGTTTTGATAGCATGTGTGTTTTTTAACATAAGTAAAAGGAAGTTTTTAGTTGTGTCTGTGACGGATTTACTATTATATATATATTTTAATATCGATGTTTGTTTAAGTTAAATTTATATTTAGAAATGTAAATAACTTATACTTCCGCCTGTTCACTAAAATTGTAGAAGGTTCTCGAGTGTTAGAAGCAACAATACATGTGTATATGTAAACAGTAGTGTATTGTTGCGTAAGCTGAAATTTCGAGAAACTCTCCTCACGCCTATAAATATAACCAACGCACCAAAAGACAGTATATATTATTGATTTGCTACAGTTGGTATACTATAAACCTCGGAAGTTTGTTAATCTGGAAACTTCATATATTTGACCAGAAACATTTATAGATTTCGAACATTACAAACCATTTAACTTAGTATGTAATTTAGTATGTAATTTCAGCGGTAAAAAACTCGCCCTGTAATCGGCGTGTGATCAGCGAGGACCACAGAGCTAGCTAGCTTCCTGCTAAGTGAAATATGTCCACATTAACTCAAAATTAACTCGCTCATCGTGAACCCTCGATAAGACATCAAGGAAGTTCCAGACTAGAAAGAAGCTTGTTTGTAAGTTTGTAAATCTTTTGTACATAGATCATTATTTGTAATATCTGTAACTGTAAATTGTATTGTTGTTTGTATATTAAAACATATTTGTGTTACAATAAGAATTAATCTTGTTGGCAAATATCATAAATTGTATACATATCAGCATTTATTTAACTACTAAGTCTAAACTACAATTTAACTCAGTTTCAGGCTATTCGAAATTATAATACGTTACGTAATAAACTGGAGACTCCTTCGTGATAAATTATAATATACGTAACATGTCCTTGTGGTAAACTGGTCTGTTCGTATTGGTTCATAAACCAAGACCCATCTAGCTTAGCTCCTACTCTACAATACCGACTATTAGGTGGTAATCAAGGTTTCTCTCTTTTTAAGGTACCCACTTTGGATTATTCTGTTTGGTGTTACTTGAGCAATGGAAAATTTGAGCCATAAAAAAAATATTACTGGAGCTAGAATATTGGAGTTGGT
>NW_013678608.1:7804-10064 GCF_000517525.1 Limulus polyphemus | reverse complement strand
TTACCATGTGGCAAATTATATATTCTGTTATGATATCGTCCTATTTTGTCACATATTACCATGTGGCAAATTATATATCCTGTTATGATATCGTCCTATTTTGTCACGTATTACCATATGGCAAATTATATACCCTGCTATGATATCGTCCTATTTTGTCACGTATTACCATATGGTAAATTATATACCCTGCTATAATATCGTGCTATTTTGTCAAGTATTACCATATGGTAAATCATACACCCTGATGTAGAAACATGACCAATTCTGAATGTCTTACAATCTCATAGCTGAAACTTTGATGATTTCAGAGTTACTGAGGATAACTACCTAAATTTAAGTACCAGTGGTATACGGTATTATTAAAGTAGGTACATACCTAACTATTAATACCACTGGTCAGTGGCGGAGCAAGGATTCGCTCCGCCCGGGGGCAAGGCTCCTTTTTGGCGCCCCTAATAATTAAAAAAATCGATGACCAGCCCCAGACGGCGCCCTTTTTTCGTGGCGCCCGGGAGCAATTGCCCCCTCCCGATCTCCCTCCCCTTCATGATCTCACCGGCAGTGGTACAACTACAGCAAGTGATTGGCAAGAGCTCCTCTTACCACTGTCATTACTGTTATTTTGAATCTACTAATCTCTATCAAACTTATAACACCTGGGAGTTCAACCTTTTAATAAACTCTACAAAGAAGAAGTTAGGATTATCTTGCTTTATCTGTTTTGTTGAGCAGCCTACATCTTCGTCGGACTTTGTGGTTTAGTCATCTGGAAACATTTAACGCATTAGCTTAAGATCTGTAGAACGATATCTGTTCTTGTTTCTATTCTTTACAAATTAATTGGTCAGTGTTTTCTGAAGTTTTGCCTCAGAACTTGGAGTACAAACATAGTATTTTAACGGTAAACTATTGTTTTATGAACTTTGCAGAAAACTGGAGTCGTCATTTTGTGTCTGAAATGCTGTTTTGTTTTGTAAAGTAATAATTCAGAGAAAGCTTGCCTCATTAGAAAGACCATTTAGAAAGTTAATTTAGAACAGAACATTAAAATCTCTTTTATTCTCCTGGCATATTCCGCGATAAAATTTCATGTACTGCAGTTATCTTAACGGAAGACTGCCCAGAGAGAAATCACGAGTGTTTAAAACTCCTTGACTTCTTTGAACGGCTTAATTTTTTGTAGGCCATAATGACCTAGAACCTTTTGTAACTGCCCGAGAAGAAAGAAACAGGCTGTAATAAATTTGTTTATTTTGAAACAGACTCTCGATGATAAGTCCAGTCTATACGATAAGAAAGGAGGGGGAACTTCTCTCTAAAACACCTTTTCACTTTAATGTCTGGTACTCTAGTAAACCGATAAGTCTTTTCGTTTTGTATTTTTTGTGTGAACGTTTTTCCACAGACTCCAGTCCAAGTGTTTCGTTCAAACATCAGCAGGAAGTACACGATGTTTGTCTTTTAATACAGCTACTTTGTTTTTTTAATTCAGATCATCAAAGCAGACACGAATAATCACAAAACATGTAGGAGCTGAGAAATGCTGTTTCTCTTTACTCGTTGTAGTTTAATCATCATGATGATTCAGACTTGAAGATGGAATATCTTTAGTGAGCCATATTAGATGATGCTATCCCATTGGTCAACTAGAACAGTTAGTTTAAACAGGTGATAAAAAAAACAACAAAAGACAGACAAATAGGCCCTTAAACTAGATTTTTTAAAATGTGTTTCCAGATTCAGACGATATATTTTAAAACTAGCAGGAAATTGAATCGGAAAGTTGAGAAATGCACGTGTATAATTACAAACTGAAAATAAACTAATTCAAGGTGTCATCACCCAAAGGATACATCAACATATTCAAACTGTATTAACACTACCTTTATAAACGTAGATCAAAACAGTGTGTCATGAACACGAAAAACAACCTATCAGCCAGAATAGTACCACTCGGAAATCGGTTACTGTGGTATCCCAGTTAATGTAAGGAGAGTATAGTACCACTTGGAAATAGGTTACTGTGGTATCCCAGTTAGTGTAAGGAGAATATAGTATCACTAGGAAATCGGTTACTGTGGTATCCCAGTTAATGTAATGAGAGTATAGTACCACTTGGAAATGGGTTACTGTGGTATCCCAGTTAATGTAAGGAGAGTATAGTACCACTTGGAAATGGGTTATTGTGGTATCCCAGTTAATGTAAGGAGAGTATAGTACCACTTGGAAATGGGTTATTGTGGTATCCCAGTTAATG
>NW_013678608.1:4808-6834 GCF_000517525.1 Limulus polyphemus | reverse complement strand
AACACTGAAACAGCACAACTCTGATGTCTGACACTGCGCTCGACTCGCAATCACACCAAACATGCTCGCCATTTCAGCCGTGGGGGCGTTATTATGTTACGGTCAATCCCAATATTCGTTGGTAATAGAGTAGCCCAAGAGGTGGCGGTGGGTGGTGATGACTAGTTACCTTACCTCTAGTCTTACACTGCTAAATTAGGGACGGGTAGAGCAGATAGCCCTCGTGTAGCTTTGTGCGAAACTCATAAACTCTATTTCAGATATATGATTTAAACCAATTTAAAACAGTACCTTTTTATTGGAATTTTATAAAGTGAAGTCGACTCAAAAGCTTTTGATATATCAAGAAAATTGGCCTATGTTATTCTATCGTCATTGAAACCAACTGATTTAATCTTCTGTGTTAATATTTTTACGATGTTCAAGCTGAAGATTTTTGAAAAGAAACCTTAAACTTTTGTTATTCTTTTTTTTAACAATTTTCTCGAAATTTTTTTGATATGACTAATAATAAACCAGCAGATCTGAAATTATTCAAATCACTTTTATTTCCTCTGGTGGTAGAAAGAAAAAACAAAAAAAAAACCAAATTTACTCATTTTTTTTTTCACCAAGACAGCTGAAAATAAAATCAGAAACCTGTGGTATCCCAGTTAATGTAAGGAGAATATAGTATCACTTGGAAATCGGCTACTGTAATACTCCAGTTAATGTAAGGAGAGTATAGTACCACTTGGAAATAGGTTACTGTGGTAGCCCTGTTAATGTAAGGAGAGTATAGTACCACTTGGAAATGGGTTACTGTTGTATCCCAGTTAGTGTAAGGAGAGTATAGTACCACTTGTTAGTAGGTTACTGTAATACTCCAGTTAATGTAAGGAGAGTATAGTATCACTTGTTAATAGGTTACTGTTGTATCCCAGTTAATGTAAGGAGAGTATAGTACCACTTGTTAATAGGTTACTGTTGTATCCCAGTTAATGTAAGGAGAGTATAGTACCACTTGTTAATAGGTTACTGTAATACTCCAGTTAATGTAAGGAGAGTATAGTACCACTTGTTAATGAGTTACGCGAGTATTCCTACTTAGTGTAGATGGCTAACGAACGTATGATAACAAACCATTCAGAATGTATTTCTCTCTCTGTTTCGGATCTGTTAATGGTGTGAAAGGTTTTGAATAACAATTTCTCCTTCACACCGAAATCCAGATGAATCACAAGATCGTAGTTTAACGTTTCGGTGATAAAGAAGTAACCAAAGGAAGCGCACTGTAATATAAATTCTGAACTTGATAAGCCTAGCTAATAACTGAAGAGTTTCTACTCTACAGTAGAGTCTTTTCGTTGGTTATGAAACTTTTGATCATTGATCTATGTTCAGTTTTTACGAAAACTAACCTATTTCCAAGTGGTACTACACTCTCCTTACATTAACTGGAGTATTACAGTAACCGATTTCCAAGTGATACTATATTCTCCTTACATTAACTAGGATACCACAGTAACCAATTTCCAAGTGATACTATATTCTCCTTACATTAACTGGAGTATTACAGTAACCTATTTCCAAGTGATACTATACTCTCCTTACATTAACTGGGATACCACAATAACCCATTTCCAAGTGGTACTATACTCTCCTTACATTAACTGGGATACCACAATAACCCATTTCCAAGTGATACTATATTCTCCTTACATTAACTGGGATACCACAGTAACCTATTTCCAAGTGGTACTACACTCTCCTTACATTAACTGGAGTATTACAGTAACCGATTTCCAAGTGATACTATATTCTCCTTACATTAACTGGGATACCACAGTAACCTATTTCCAAGTGGTACTACACTCTCCTTACATTAACTGGAGTATTACAGTAACCGATTTCCAAGTGATACTATATTCTCCTTACATTAACTGGGATACCACAGTAACCTATTTCCAAGTGGTACTACACTCTCCTTACATTAACTGGAGTATTACAGTAACCGATTTCCAAGTGATACTATATTCTCCTTACA
>NW_013678608.1:0-4701 GCF_000517525.1 Limulus polyphemus | reverse complement strand
ATCAGAACTGAAAAGTAAGTTAACTCTATAGATCAGAACTAAAAGTAAGTTAACTCTATAGATCAGAAATAAAAAGCAAGTTAACTATATAGATCAGAACTAAAAAGTAAGTTAACTCTATAGATCAGAACTGAGAAGTAAGCTAACTGTACAGATCAGAACTAAAGAGTAAATTAACTCTATAGATCAGAACTAACAAGTAAGTTAACTATATAGATCAGGACTGAAAAGTAAGTTAACTCTATAGATCGGAACTGAAAAGTAAGTTAACTCTATAGATCAGAACTAAAAGTAAGTTAACTCTATAGATCAGGACTGAAAAGTAAGCTAACTCTATAGATCAGAAATAAAAAGCAAGTTAACTATATAGATCAGAACTAAAAAGTAAGTTAACTCTATAGATCAGGACTGAAAAGTAAGCTAACTCTACAGATCAGAACTAAAAAGTAAGTTAACTCTATAGATCAGAACTAAAAAGTAAGTTAATTCTATAGAACAGAACTAAAAAGTAAGTTAACTCTATAGATCAGAACTAAAAAGTAAGTTAACTCTATAGATCAGGACTGAAAAGTAAGCTAACTCTATAGATCAGACTAAAAAGTAAGTTAACTATATAGATCAGAACTAAAAAGTAAGTTAACTATACAGATCAGAACTAAAAAGTAAGTTAACTCTACAGGTCAGAACTAAAAGGTAAGTTAACTCTATAGATCAGAACTAAAAAGTAAGTTAACTCTACAGATCAGAACTAAAAAGTAAGTTAACTCTATAGATCAGAACTGAGAAGTAACCTAACTGTACAGATCAGAACTAAAAAGTAAGTTAACTATATAGATCAGGACTGAAAAGTAAGCTAACTCTATAGATCAGAACTAGAAAGTAAGTTAACTCTATAGATCAGAACTAAAAAGTAAGTTAATTCTATAGATCAGAACTAAAAGTAAGTTAACTATATAGATCAGAACTAAAAAGTGAGTTAACTCTATAGATCAGAACTAAAAAGTAAGTTATCTCTATAGATCAGAACTAAAAAGTGAGTTAACTCTATAGATCAGAACTAAAAAGTAAGTTATCTCTATAGATCAGAACTAAAAAGTAAGTTAACTCTATAGATCAGAAATAAAAAGTAAGTTAACTATATAGATCAGGACTTAGGCCTATTCAAAACACATTACCATTCTTATAGAACTAGGCCTATTCAAAACATATTACCATTCTTATAGAACTAGGCCTATTCAAAACACATTACCATTCTTATAGAACTAGGCCTATTCAAAACATATTACCATTATCATAGAACAAGGCCTACTCAAAACATATTACCATTCTTATAGAACTAGGCCTATTCAAAACACATTACCATTCTTATAGAACTAGGCCTATTCAAAACATATCACCATTCTTATAGAACTTGGCCTATTCAAAACATATTACCATTCTTATAGAACTAGGCCTATTCAAAACACATTACCATTCTTATAGAACAAGGCCTATTCAAAACACATTACCATTCTTATAGAACAAGGCCTATTCAAAACACATTACCATTCTTATAGAACTAGGCCTTTCTATATTCTACATTATTACTGATAATACGGATAAGTTTTCCGTACTTTGATGACTTTAGCTAACTCTTACACTGAGTAAATATTTGTTTTTTTACGCTATAAAAATTCAAACTAAATCTATATTTGAATTTTCCAGACTAACTTGATCTAAAACCTGAAATGATTTATTGATTATGAAACAACTTAAACAACAACAACAACAAAAATCTGAAAGTTGTTGTACAGCACGCTAAATCTAGTTAATAACCAGCGGAATTATGCTGACATCATCAAAATCTCGTTGTTGTCATTATTATGCTAACGATAACACATTGACGTCATAATGAAGAAAAAGCTATGTAATAATCCATCTTTCTTTTTGTTGAATGATCCAGGATCGAACCCAGTACATCTCGCACGCCATTACCGCCCCCTAGTGATAATCTCCACCCAGTAATCCACCAAATTAAATGATATCGGCTTAGTTCTTTGACTAGCCGACACCCAAGGTACTACTTAGAATGGGCTATCTCAAAATTAACAACAAAAAATATATAAAAAACATTTATTCCTGCTTTACTTTCTAGATCAAGATAAGCTCGGGAGTGTTATTCATAACCTGTCCTCTACAATGTTATATCATTAAATTTAATGTCTGGCAAAGAAATAAAATTGTGAATAAAAGTCCACCACGCCCCGCCACTAGACGGACCCCATCCACAGTAGGAGCGTATAAAATCACCTCGGGTCTTATTCGTTCGATCAGTGTTCGAGCTACCTCGCAGAACGTGTGGCACACGAGGGATGTTTATAAGCACGTGCGACTGAACAACGTGCAGAGTGTCGACTGAGGAAAGTAAGTGTTAGTTTCTGTGGGGGGGGGGGGTCTTGTATTTATTTCTAAAGTTGCAAATTGCTTTCTTTTTTGATAGTTTCCCTGAGTTTCACAGAATACAAACTACAGAGGTTATGAGTCTCAATTTTATAAAACAATAGTCCAGACAGTCCATTCCGGACTAGTAATACAGGAAGCTTTGCATAAAGAATACTATATAGTTTTTAACAGAATTTATTAGATTCCGGAAAGTTCGAGTATCGATATCTTCTTCATCTTCTGTTCCTTTCTTTACATTTTCCAGTTGAAGATGCAGTGGCAGCGCCCTCATCTCCTGGTTAAAAGTTGTTTTTTTTTTCCAGCTTAATTGCAGGAGGTTTTAGCATTCTAAAGTAGATGTCTTCACCGGGAATGGAGGATGACGAGGGAGAAACTGGAAGTAGGCCTAACATAACTTTCTCTTAGACAGTAGTTGGTAGTAATATTGGTGTTGTAGGTTTTAACGTTACAATAATTGATCCAATACATCCCAGTAGCATTACCAACCACTGTCTAAAAAATGTGATGTTGAGTTTACGTCCAGTTATTATTATTTTTTTGTCCTGTCATTCTTTGTTCTCTGGATAAATTTCGTCTCAGAATACCAGAATCTCTTGTCATTAAGCCTTTTAAAAATACCAGCTCTTAACCACTACATCTTCAACTGTAAAAATATAAAGAAAATAACCAAACACGAACGTTGTTCGTTGTTTATGAGGGGGGATCAGCAAATCGATTTCGGAAAATTTGATTAGTTTTATGTGGACAAATTAGCCATCCCTGTCTCAGTTATTGGCTTTTTTTCTTATGTCCAGGACTACCTAACTTCATGACTATACGTATGTACTTTATTACTTTATCGTGACTACCAGTGTCCAGACGATTTCTGTCAATAGCTTTCTAAATGCCTTATTAGGCCTACGGGTAGGAGTATTTGGGGTCATGACAATCCCAGAATTCTTAAGAGTTTCTGATTACTGAACTGTAGACTTTCTAACTCCGTTACGACCTAAGTTCAATAATATAAATGTTCTTGTGGAGTAAAGACTAAACTTGCCTTGAGTAGGTCGCTATCTGACCTTGAGGCAGGTCAAATTCTTACTTTATTTACGTTTTTACAATGGTGTGTATTACCTGAAACTTGAGAGAACAGCCTTTTATTTTTACACAGTTTTTATGAGATAAGAAGCTAGATGAATATTTTAAAATTATCAATTCAATAATAATATCTATACTGAAATGCAAGAATGAATCATTGAAATGTGTGAATGGGTCACTGAAATGCAAGAATGAGTCATTGAAATGCGTGAATGAGTCATTGAAATGTGTGAATGGGTCACCGAAATTCACGAATGAGTCATTGAAATGCGTGAATGAGTCATTGAAATGTGTGAATGGGTCACTGAAATTCACGAATGAGTTATTGAAATGCGTGAATGAGTCATTGAAATGTGTGAACGGGTCACTGAAATTCATGAATGAGTCATTGAAATGCGTGAATGAGTCATTGAAATGCGTAATGGGTCCTTAGAATGCTCATGTTCCGTGTATAGGTAAGCTTGAAGCGAAATACTGATTTCCTATGTATTTCCATACTTCAATTTCCTGAAGGCTAGTTTCAACGCTTTTAATGTTTAAAATAAGTTTTTGAATCTTATTATTCATTTTTATGCTCATAAAGGTAATTTTCCGATAAAAGAAAAAAACAAAAAAAACTAGTCACCGGTACCGAGGAAGCCTCCGGCAAGAGAGGCGAAAATTTGTCAATCTTGAATACTGTTATCGTGGGTTACATTTCTTTGATATATCTTAAATTTCCTACAAGACGTTTATTTTCCATTGCTGTTATATAGATTTTGGATTAACCCGAATCTTCTTAAGCAGAATGAAGTTCTTGAAATATTGTGGTTATATCCAACTTTTGACTCGTGGAATTGTAATTAATATAGGTTTCAGTTTATGGTTTGTGTCTTGATTTAAGGTTACTGTGTATCACAGTTTCCTGTGAATAATTTGCTTCATTTCTAGGCTACGTTTTAGTTTTGATCTATAGAGTTAACTTACTTTTTAGAACTAGGCCTATTCAAAACACATTACCATTCTTATAGAACTAGGCCTATTCAAAACACATTACCATTCTTATAGAACAAGGCTTATTCAAAACACATTACCATTCTTATAGAACAAGGCCTATTCAAAACACATTACCATTATCATAGAACAAGGCCTATTCAAAACATATTACCATTCTTATAGAACATAAGAATGGTAATATGTTTT
>NW_013678607.1:10887-11685 GCF_000517525.1 Limulus polyphemus | reverse complement strand
CCATCTTGTATCGATAAAGATAATAAGCCTCTTAATGTAAGTAGATCAACAATAGAAAATGAAATTCAAATACATATTTGTATCAAAAAGGCCTAAATGTTTCAATAAAAAAGGGTTAAACACAGTTACTTGAAATTGAAAAGTGGGCATGACTTCAATACTTTTAGACTCTTTTACTTCTTACATAACCTTTGGAATGCTGAAAACAGCTTTAGATTAGTTAAGTGGCTAAATAATCAGATGAAACTACAAATATCTTAGGACCTTTAATATATAAAAACTTAACGATTCCTTTAGACTGTAACAACAGCCAGATATTACTGTGCAATAGCAAGAAAAGTAAAAATACCATGAATATTTGTAAGTTTATCCATGTGTATGTGTGGTATCTTATCATTTCTTTCAATTTCAACTTATGTTACCTATCTTAAAGTCTTGCTTTTCATGATTTTGTGGTAACAATGTTTCTATGTAAGTAAAGTATGTTTCATGTTTTGTGAGGCAAGTATGTTAAGTATTACAGGGTGTCAGAAAAGTCTGGAATCATAGACACTTCAACGAATTTTACAGAATGTTTTCAACATGCTGTCCTTGTAATTCGAAACAAGTTTGAATACGCTATTTCCATTCTCCTTGAACACTACAAAGTATATTCGTGTCATTATCAGTGGTCCGAAACTCGTCACGAATTCTTCTTTTCAGATGTTCGGTGTCCCCGACCTTCTCTTTGTACACAAGTGCCTTGAGCAGTTCCCAGAAAAAGAAATCCATGAGAGTCACCTCAGGATATCTTGGGGT
>NW_013678607.1:7196-10184 GCF_000517525.1 Limulus polyphemus | reverse complement strand
CAACTCAGCCATTGATCAATTGATTGAATATCTTTGTAACCTGACAACTCAGTCTATTTCAGTGGTTCCATATTTGTTATAGATGTGTCAGACGAAAGGAAGCCAATAACTGAATGGTTTGACTACTCAGAATATCTACTAAGGCAGAAATACTAGCTTCCAACATTTGTGGCTGGTTTAAAACCAATTATAAGTTTAGATATCCATAACACCAGTAGTCTCAAAAATATTTGAAAACATTGCATTTTGAAGTACAATATGGACCTAAATAACGTACACAACTTTGTTCACTATTTGATATTTACTTGGCTACATGATGACATAGATTAAAATAATGGGTTTTGACTCAAGGGTAGCTCAGTTCGTAAGGGAACATCTGAATAAAATTGTTTAAACATTTTCATGTCTAAATTATAATTATTATTGTAAGATGATGGAATAAGTTATTTTATTTTAATCTCTGTTTCCTGACATTAATGAAAACTGACGTTAATCACACTTTATACGAATTATGTCCTGTTATCCATAGTTCCCTTCTTATTTCTCTACTACTAATTGAACTAAATCTGATGGACATGATTATGAATGTTGTTTGATCCTTCATGTTCCACTGTAAAAAGCTTATGCAAAAAAAAAAATGGTAGAGGTAATCTTATACCTCAAAATTTGACAAATGTTCCAGAGACTCTCCGCCATACATAGATCTAGGATCTATGACCACGTTTAAGCAAACCAAAGGCACAATTGTCCATTGAAGCTGTGCCAAGATACATGATAGGACTTGACTGAAATGGTTTGATTATGATCACAGCCTCTTTTCTTATGAAAACAGCCGTTTTGTCTTGAGATATGTCTAGAATTTCAAATACCTCTGGCTGTGAGTCTTGAAAATCCACATTTTGTTTATTATTTTTATAATGGTATCAAGAAAACTCCTGTGGGACCGCGGTAAGTTTGCGGAATTACTATGTTAAAATTCGGGGTTCAGTTCCCCGTGGTAGATAGCCAGTGTGGCTTTGCCTTAAAACAACAACTAATCCAAGCCAGGTACGAGGAAGTGTGTCCAGTTTTATCACAATGCTTTTTGTTGGGAGAAATGGTTCTATTTCTTATCTACAGCTCTCACCTTTTGGATTTTATTTGTCTTAAACTAGGTCGGGGTGTGGTTTCAAGCTCATTAATTTCCTAATAGCTTTGCTATGCGTGCACTTTTACTTCTATGATGAACGTGAAGTTTCCATTCTTTGAAGTATTATGTTGTTTGGTTTTACACCATTTAACTCTCCTGATATTTGAATATTTCTCCCTAATAATTTTGATAGTCCTCCAATCATAAATGTGCTTTTGGGTAACATTTCACAGATGAATGATCTGGGATTGCCTTGAATTAAATAAATAGGATAAATGTGTCACTCATGGTACCTTGGCTCATACTCAACTGATATAAAGTCTTCAAATAAAGTGAAAAGGAAATTAAACTCAGCTATTGCTATACCTGCAGAGTCAGGAGTAAGAGCTGTTGGTAGCTTGTGAAATTGTTGATGGAGTCATTATTTAATATCGGAAAGACAGTATAGAGTTTTATTTACATTAACATAAACCACACTTCCTCTACAACCAGGTTCTGTGATTAGCTTACACGAGTACGAGTTGCGTTTTTTTTTCTTTGGTTGTTCTGAAGAAGATGTAGTTTAGTAACTGCTTAGTATGGAGCCTTAGGAAGTGCTAACTCTCCAGATTTTCCAGCCAGGTCATTACAGGTTTTTTTAACATGGACACACTTTTTCATCAGCGATTCAACATTTTCATCAATGTATGAAATACTGTAATTTGTTTTGAAGTTTTTGTAAGACGTTAAGACATCAGATGTCACAACTGGTCTGCATTATATGCTGAAACATGAACCCTTGACCTATCAAACTAACAGATTAAGTGCTGAGCCTCTCTCATTATAAAGGTCTATGTTTGTTATTACTTATTTTCAATTTGCTATTTATTTTATTTAAATGCTAGGCAAACCACAAAATGGAAAATATCCCCACATAATGTATTAAGCTAATATCTTCTTCACCATCAGTTATTTAGCACCCTTTCCTTCTCATACTCCAATTTCCACTAGTGGCGTCAGCATTTGCCATGGTAATGGCAATGGAGCTAATTGACGAAGGGCTTGACAGCCTAGAAACGACAACCGTAGAGCCAGCGTCAGAAGAGCTGGAGGTTACAAAATAACTTTTTAGTAACTGCAGCATCGGACCAAGCAACAAAATTACTTTGTTCTGTGTCTAAATAAAGCAAGGTTGTGAAGAACAATGCATGTACACTAGTAAAGTTTTGTTGCTCCGTTAGGATGTGAGAGAGACATAGTTAACCATACAACCTGAAGGAACATTCCATGTCCGAGGTAGACCCCCCCCCCCACACAAAAAAAAAGAAGCCCGAGGTTGCAAAGGCTGCAAGAGCTACTCTGGCATTCAGTATTTTCCACCACCAAGGCCACAATGACCACCATATAAATGTGAAAAATATAGGAACCATATTCATAAATAAAGACAATGGAATTACTAATGTTTAAATACTACAAGAGTTTTGGCAAATTTAGATTGTAGTTTTTGTGGCACACTGGTGCGTTTACTTCCATGCCCATTTCACTCGATGATTAGAGAAGTTGTATGTGATATCCTCAAGACTATGCTGTTCCCAAGAGGATTTAATATGTGCCAAGGAAGGCATTAAGAAAGCATAATATATTGTATGGCAACATTGATACAAGTTATTTAGTTAAATTTTTAAAGAGAGTAATATTTGTATTTAGAAGTTTTGTTTTAATTCATAACCATGAAAATGCTGTACGTTGCTTGATTATGTTAAAAAGGAGATTTCCTGTACTTACTAGTCTGTACTTACCTGTTTAATTTCCGAATTATAACGGTTGGTTTATCAATGTGGTTTGGAAATTTTCTATTCTGTAATATTATTTTTGTTAAT
>NW_013678607.1:5981-6957 GCF_000517525.1 Limulus polyphemus | reverse complement strand
TATTTAGAAGTTTTGTTTTAACTCATAACCATGTAAATGCTGTACGTTGCTTGATTATGTTAAAAAGGAGATTTCCTGTACTTACTAGTCTGTACTTACCTGTTTAATTTCCGAATTATAACGGTTGGTTTATCAATGTGGTTTGGAAATTTTCTATTCTGTAATACTATTTTTTGTCCCGTGTATCTCAATCAGCTGGTCTCTTCTACTGAAGTTTCATTTAAATAATTCATTTTTAGGGACTTTGTGGTGAACTATATAGCTAAATACATGGAAGAGAAGGATGATTTTGATACAATGAAACATAGAGATTTATTAGTTACTTAAGCTGACTAGTTTTGGTAACACAGATACCATCATTATATCTTATGTAACTAATATAACTTTATGTTTTGTTGTGCCAAATATTTTCTTCCTTTTATTTTTCTACTTATTTCATTTTTTGAATTTTTTTTATAATACATTATGCTTTCCACGGGTTTGTAAAGAGATATTTGTCGTCCTGGTGGGCAGCGGTAATTTTAAAGACTTACAATGCTAAAATCTGGGGTTCGATACCCCGCGGGAGCCAGAACGCATATAGCCCATTTTGTAGCTTTGCGCTAAAAAAACAAAGTAAAGGATTATTATGAAATGAATTTTTACTTTAAATCAAAGGTTGTTTTGTTATTTATTCTTAATTTGATATATTTACTGTATTAATGTATTGAAATGTATATAAAAACTATCTAACGAACATCAATATTGTGATACAGTTTTGAACTTTATGTTCAAGTTACACATGTGGTTAGTTTTACATAAAACAATTATGTGATGATAAGTGTTTAGATATCGTCCAAATTATATGTCTATTAATAACCATTGCTCCATTCGCACTTAAAAGACAGATCTAAGCCATAATAAACTTGATGTTTTGGTCATAGTTTGTACATCTTCATCTGATTTGACCCTCTGCTGAGTCAAATGTCATTACGGG
>NW_013678607.1:2700-5117 GCF_000517525.1 Limulus polyphemus | reverse complement strand
ATGCAGAGGTGGTAAGCTTACTTCTATGGTAGTTTGTCTGACTATAACAAAGTTTTTCTACCTTCCGAATTTTGATCACTATGAAACTTTCAGGGGTTCTTGATTATTTCTAGCAAAGCTACACATAGCAAGCACGTTACTTATTTAGTTTTCTTCTCGGGGATGGCGAGACGGCATGCGTGTGCACCATTCGCTGGTAGTAACAAAATGGAAAACCGGTATGATTGATTGTTAAACTCCGCAAAATCATGATAGTAATTTGATTTAAAACATTTGATCCGAAACTCGAAGTTTAGAACTTGTGAAAATGAGAAATGTAATAAAGTAAGGAGTTTTAGAATTCCTCTGGGGCGTACTCAAGAACCCCTGAAAGTTTCATAGTGATCAAAATTCGGAAGGTAGAAAAACTTTGATATAGTCAGACAAACTGTGCTCTTAACAGCAAAGAAACTGACCAGTGACCAAAAACTAGATTTTCTTAGAACTATCACGATCCCAAGACACACTAGATCTTTCCAGAATGGCAAGCAAGCTCCATCAACATAAAAGGGGAACCAGAGTTTTCGACTTCTCTATCTTCACAAATAACCAACATGTTAGAAGTTTGTTTATCTGTAATTAAGCACAAAGCTACACAATGAGCTATCTGTGCTCTGCCCACCACGGGTATCGAAACCCGGATTTCAGCGTTGTAAGTCCACAGACATACTGCTGTGCCACTGGGAGGCACTCATTAAGACCAGCTTAATGAATTATTTATTTGGTCAAGTGTAAAAAATCATACAAAACTACGTACTTTGTCTAGAACTTGTAGTTAGTAGACACCATATTATGTTAAAAAATATAAGGTGTGCTATAGCGTGAAAATACACATTCTTTTGTGGATTGTTGAAATACAAACAGAAACTGGATTATATTTTGAGCGTATTTTACTATATTTTAATTCATTACTTAAGCAGTAAATGATATGCTGGACTGATTCTATTAAGTTGTAGCTTCTGTTCAAGCTAACAACTGACCATCTGCTCTGTTCTCACTTCAAGGATTAAACCCCGAATTTTAGCGTTACACACCCTCAAGCTTACTACCGGAGGTGGACTTCTTTGTTAGAATAACTGTTGATACTTTCGTGAAGTCCATCATTTAGACCACTCCAGCTAGGCCCCAGTGGCACAGCGGTATGTCTACGGACTTACTAGAAACCGGGTTTCGATACCCGTGGTGGGCAGATCACTGATAGTACATTGTCTAGCTTTGTGCTTAACTTCAAACAAACAATATAATTTCTGTAGTGCATATTGGTGTATAGAAGACATTTTCATAACTGTTAACAGTGAGAAGTGCCAAATCGGGAGACTTTTTGTGGAGGCACTGCAACATGGAACTTTTATGCATTCTGGGGAACTTCAAACATTTATTTACATTTATAAGATTGAAATGATGTTTTCTTTTCTTTCATTTACAGTGGGCTTATATACTAAGAGGATCACAGTCATCTGCTAATATTGTTATACACTTTTATTGTAAGAATTGAAAAATACACATATCCTGATTAGTGTTCTTTGTTATATTCGTATGTTGCACTTTTAGCATCTTTCAATACCTGCTTGCTGGGCTTGTATTTACAGGCTAAGGAATCTGAGTTAAACTTACAGTTTAAAAAGGCACATACTTTCTCACCGTTGAAAATGACCTTTTACTCAATGCATTGGAACGTACTACAACAAGCAAACAGTATAACACAACAAAGTATAACAATGTCACACAAAATGAGTAAATATTTATTTTATCCTGGTTGACACTCTGTGAAGTTGAATTTTGCGACTCTATTCTTTTTGTTAAATTATTTAAAAGGTTGGTATCAGATGATCCTGGTCGTGTGTCGGGAAACAGGACTCCATATTGAGAAACTCCCACCTAGATCGGGAAAGTTGGCAGGCCTGCATTTTAATACTATAAATAAATGACCTTATAACACCAAGTTGTTTTTTTTTCTTTTATTAGACAACGGTTTGCTTTACTGCTTCTTCAGGAGAGTCAGTTTGGGTTCGTGTTATACTTTTGTGGAACGCTCCAGAAGAAGCTGTGAAACGAAACGTTGAGTGTCCAATTAAAAACAACAATTTTGTGTTGTAATGTCATTTATTTCTAGTATTAAGATGGTTTTTATGTTAGGACTAGATGTATATACTATTAGCAGTATAGACAAATTGTTTGTCTAACATATAAATTAATATTAGTAGTGATTAAAAAATTCCTACTTTTTACAGCTGTAGTAAGCTTATACAGAATTCTTATAATTTCAGTGGTTTGTTTCAAGATTTGATCTTCTTATTTTTGTTAAATTATTATACATTTTGTTACGTATTAGAATTTCAAATAGTCCGAAGCCGAGTTAACTGATGATTTAAATTTAG
>NW_013678607.1:0-1813 GCF_000517525.1 Limulus polyphemus | reverse complement strand
GATAGTGGTTTATAAATACTACCTATAAGCCTAATGTATATATATATATACAGAAAATATTAACTTAATTAAAATTAAATAGAAACATACTTCATAGTCATAGGTCTAACATTGAATCTATAATTATTTGTAATACTAACCAGCAAAACTTACCAGTTATAATTTTTCTGGCTCCTATAAAAACTGAAAAAATTCTTTATACATATATAAATACATCAATCTTTATCAAAACTTTCAGATCTCTCTCAAAATTTACGAACTCTAGTAAGCCTATTTCTTATTGATTAAAGTGTGAAAAGCTGTTACAATTTTAGCTGTTATAATAAGGAAGGTTTCTCACCATATAACGTAATGAAGTGAAGGCTACAAGGTCATTGGTTAATTGTGGTAAACGTGCTTCTTATTCTTAATTATCATTATTGGCCATTTAAACATTTATAACAATACTATTTGCATGTGATAACGTGCTTTGTCCCACACACAACTCCTATAAAATATAAAAACTTAAACTTATATTGTTATAAACATTAAATTTTACCTCAAGCATATTGAGAGGAATGAATACGCCAAAACGTTTGTGCGCATTTATATCAAGCTGGTATTTCTTTATTTTGAATGTTGCTTTGAATGATGTATATTTAGCATGTATGATTATTTATTAAAATTACCTAGTCTTAAGAATATGACATCTAGTATTTGTCCGAAATTTAACAACTTATTGTTAAGGCGACTGATTCATAAGGTGGAAAACATGATAAATATTAGAGACACGATAATACCAAAATCATCTTTAATTAGATTTTTAGATTCAGTAACCCCTAACGAACAGTTGTCTATCAGACTAAACGATTGAAACATTGTCATGATATGACAGACTGTTTAGTTTAGATATTATTGATTAATTAATTTTTGTGATTGTTTAGTTTTTGTTATAATAAAAGTTAAAAGCAGGCGATAGTGGGAGGTTTCGTTAATAATTCATTGATGTAGAAACTACTGAACGTCGCGTGAAATACATTGACGTCGAGAATATAGAATTTAGACAGACGATTAGGTGATAAAGATATAAATAGTGTGAGACGGATAATAGCAGACTAAAAAAAAGTAAAGTTATAAAAGGAAAGGTTCAACGTGAAGTTAACTACAGTAGAAGTGCTAGGCCTAATGATTGATATAGACCTAAATTTAATATGTTATAGTAAGATTAATAGTAGAAACGGATATAAGAAAAATAATTTATTCCGTCAAAGCGTGGTTCTAAAGTAATTGAATCAGCCTGAGAGCACTTTGACAAAAAGAACAGAAGATCTTCAAAAGAAGAAAGACCAAACGATTACGGTTATTCGCGCCACAATTGTAAGTGAATCACACACAGAATACTGGTGCAATAGTAACAGAGAAGATTGTTCGACTTGTCGACTGAAATTCTAAACTAACTGAATAGGCCTAAGTAGACTTTTGAAAAGAGGGAGAGAACTACACATATAGTGTTTATGATATGCCTATAATATCTATAGTGTTTAAAAATTTGTTATACATACGTTTAACTTGTTCCGAAAATATATATTATTTTGAAAACAAGTGAAGTGCGTGCTGTTTATTTACCATTGAATTTATCGCTAACAAGTCATAGACATCTATTGTAGAAAAATCCCAAGCCCAACAACAACATAGTGTATGTATTTATAATATAAAGAAACATAAGTAAAAACCTTTTTATTTTGACCATTGGCAAAAAGAAGAATATATATTTTAAATTCCGACAGACATAATCTTATGTTTCTTGTTTTTTTTTTCACAGTTCCTCTTAGTT
>NW_013678606.1:8690-9775 GCF_000517525.1 Limulus polyphemus | reverse complement strand
TTAAGTTTCGTCGGAACGAAGTTACGGAAAATTAATTAACACACGGAGACGTAACAATATAGATGGCTGGGTCAACTTGGGGGCAAAAGGGACAGTAGATGTGGCACAGAACAGTGTTATGTACCTGGTACTTTATTAGTTAAGATGTATTTCTTCACAAGTATTGTTTTTTCAGAGTTTTTAGTTTGAATGCCAATATTTGCTGAAGTAGCATACATAAACTTTCAATGTTTGAAAAGCATGTAAGATGTGAGTCCAACTCTCAATGGACACAGATCTAAAATGTGAAGTGCATTTACTATAAAAACATGGTTGTGTTTGAGTATTTTATTTTGGTATTTAATGCCCAGTTTCCCCCGGTAAGAAAAAATTTGAGAGACTTTCAAGTGTCTTAAAGATATTCTAAGAATAATATACAAGCATTTTGAAACCTTCAGTAACGTTAGTAAGCTTAAGTTTAACTTATCATTGTTTTTCTCTGAGTAATAGGATTGATCAAAAACTTTAAAACCCATAGAGGAAGAAGTGTTGTAGTCATTGCTGTTATAATCTAAATATTTGTATTAATGTTACCAAGAGGAAGTTTTATTTAAAAGTCATGTGATGAGGTCGTAACTCAATATCTAGAATTGTATTTAAAATCTATGAAACAATTCAGGTGATATCTTACGCTAGTTTGAGCTATATGTTGGTTTCTTATTGTGTTAACGGGAATGCTTCTCGGTTTGTTACTTGGTTAGTTAATTCAATTTTGTAAATTTTGAGTGCCAGGTACAAACGAAGATAACAAATAAGTGACTGTTTAATTGGTATTATTTGTGACGTTCGGCCTATGACTGTGTACACAGAACTTGTACAAATTGTAGAACTTAAAGTTGCAGAAAAAGAACAATTTTGCTATCATTAATTTAAATAGTTTGTAGTTTGCACTATTTATTTTACTAGATAATTCAAAAGAATCAACCCAACAACAGAAATTTTTACATCATCAGGGCCGGTCCTAGATACAAGGGGCCCGGGTGCAAGAATTGATGGTGGGTCCTCCTGCTACAATGTACATGAAATATACATATATATATATATAT
>NW_013678606.1:0-7908 GCF_000517525.1 Limulus polyphemus | reverse complement strand
CATTGCAGTTGACTCCATTAGCTGTGTGGCTGGCCTCATAATCCTTGTTAAACTTGGTAAGAAGTCTTGGCTCTTCTTGACTGTTTCCATTGCAGTTGACTCCATTAGCTGTGTGGCTGGCCTCATAATCCTTGTTAAACTTGGTAAGAAGTCTTGGCTCTTCTTGACTGTTTCCATTGCAGTTGACTCCATTAGCTGTGTGGCTGGCCTCATAATCCTTGTTAAACTTGGTAAGAAGTCTTGGCTCTTCTTGACTGTTTCCATTGCAGCTGACTCCATTAGCTGTGTGGCTGGCCTCATAATCCTTGTTAAACTTGGTAAGAAGTCTTGGCTCTTCTTGACTGTTTCCATCGCAGCATAGAAAAAAAATTGTACAGATAAAAAAAAAAGAGCTGAGAGAAACAGCCAATCATTGCTTCATGCCATGAGATGTCACCTCAACGAATGACATAGAGCAGAACAAGAATATTTTTGAGCATTTTTTTAGAAAAATAGGCAGTTTTCAGAAATTTTATGCTCAAAACAAAGAAAATATAGATATCAATATAAAAACATAATAAATATTTTATTTGATGAGTCACAGCCTTCTTTTCTTCCTTTGATGAGCCATCACTGGGATTAGCTGAATGTCCAGTCATTTATGTTTCAGGTATTCATCAGATCCTTGTCTTACACAACAATGAACTGAAGGGACAGGATGATTTATGATTTTAAGATAATACTTTGGCCCAAAATGTAACTTAAAGACAAATCTATGAAACCTTATAAACTGAGTGCTTTCAAAAGGTGGACCCTTCTCATTAGTTTGCCCCTGATAAATAAAGCACTCAGGTTTTAGGGACGGGATGATTGGTAGGATTCTACAACAGTGATTTCACCTATTTTTAAATTTACAAAGAACATGTATATCTAAAGCCAGATGTTTTTGACTCCTCCAATTATGATGAGCATATTAGTGAAATAGCAAGGGCTAATAGTTTACTAGACTTTATTAGTTTTTCTTTATATATTGTTTAAAGTTTCAGTCATTTTAAATCATTTTCTTTTATCTTCTAATAGGGTGAAAGTGGGTATACCATTTATTCAGCAAGAAAGGTAGGTACTGTAAAATCTTAAAATGTTATCTTAAGTTTTCATACATTTATATCTTGAACAAAACAGTTTCATTTTCATCTGCATGATTCATACTACAGTAAGAGAATATATAATAATTCAAGTAAGAAAATGAAAAATTATGTAATCATATAGAGTTTACACATTCACTATGGCTGGTACATACATGGCCTCTAAGTGATTTTTCTTTTCACTGCGTGATCTTATAAGAGTCAATGCTATCTAGTCAATCCATAAAATAATCTATATTTTTCTCAGTTTTGGCGGCACTTGCTGCCATGATTGTGAGATGTTGTCATAGAGGCCTTTTTGACACCTTGATGCATAGAAGGCAGAAGTAATTGACTCACTGTATGGCAACATATAGTGGAATATCGATGGACAACATTACCATAAACATTTATGATCAAACATCTTACGTGAGGATTTTAAAAATAAGAATCCATATATTTTACCAGTTGTGGTGAACAGAAAAAATATATAGGCCATATACATACCAGTCACATTGAATGGGTGAAATAAAAAGAAGAAAATATTGTAAAATGCCATTGTTTTTAATATAATATTATTGTTTTATTTTTCACCTTTGACATTTTCTGTTTAGTTATTTAGTTGCATCCACCTCTCTGTTATGTATATATATATAACTTCATGTACATTGTAGCAGGGGGACCATCATTAATTCTTGCACTCGGACCCCTGCACTCTAGGACCAGCCCTGCCTGAAGATGGCGAATCATGTTGTCCACTGAAACAGAAAAAGCATGTTTCTTTGTTTTTTTAACCTGATACAATTAAAATAAAATAACACATTTGTTTGTTTATAGTTAAGCACAAAGCTACAAAAAGGGCTATCCGTGCTCTGCTCATTATAGGTATCGAAACCCAGTTTTTAGCATTGTAAGTCTGTAGACATACTGCTGTGGCACTGGTGTGCTGAGATAACACAAGTTTAAGATATGGAAAAACAAAAGTTAGGCTCCAGTTAAGGGGGAGTTAATAATGTCTTCAAATATAAAGGGTGGGTTTAAGTTTTTGCTTTTTCACAAGGGTGGGTGTGCTGGGACAGCTCTGAAGGACTAAGTAGTCCATCCCTTCTTGTTTGCTTGTTATCAAAAAATGGTAACAATCAATGTGTAACATTTATGGAAAGTTTTATTTAAAGACAAATTTGCACAGCAAAAATAAACAAGATGTAGGAAAAATAGATTAGAGACAAACAAAATATAACCATGCATGATGCATCTGAAACTCAATTTTTAGTAATGACTTACCCAGTTTTCAAACATACAAAAATGGAGTCAGATGCAATAATAACAATGAAAAAGAAAATGTACTTACAAAATTCTAGTTCATGTGAAACTGTATTTTCTTGCATTATCACTGGCCCACTGTTTTATGAGGTTTTCTAAATTGAACAGTGGGCCAGTGATAGTGCATTCACTCAATTGACAAGACAGCCAAGGAACTGAGACAGTCTTGACTCATTGTTGATCGCAAATATGATTTTATTGATTTTAGTTTACTGAAAGAGCATTCAACACTAACTACTGCAACTAGCAAAGTTAGGTAAACTCGGATAGCTACAATAACGTTTGGAAAAACTTCATCATATCCGCAATTACACAAATACCTTAATAACTCTATGGTTTGCATTTCACTATAGTTCAATTACACAAATACCTTAATAACTCTATGGTTTGCATTTCAGTATAGTTCAATTACACAAATACCTTAATAACTCTATGGTTTGCATTTCAGTATAGTTCTTTTTTTTTCAGAATGTTTTTTTTAGAATATTTAACTCGTCTATGATTTCAGAACCAATGTTTTTGAATAAAAATTGAAAATCTTTTGCTGCTTGCTCTAACTTTTCATCGGTGCTGTTTTGTTCTATTAAATACTGAAAGAATTGGAAGCGATCCATTATTTTGGGAATATTACTAAACCACTCTTGAAGTTGCACCAGTATATTACCAACTAGCGTCTTGAAGAATATAACTCTGAAGGGCTGTTCTAGGTCACAAGAAGTTTCATATTTAGAAATTTCATCATACTGTCTTTTTCTTCTGTGTAGTTTCTTAGATGGAAAATTAGGGTTGCCACCAACTTCTTCAACAGCTGCCTTCGCTTCTTGTAGTGCAGAGGCAAATCTAGTTTGTCTCAGTTTTTCAATTTGTAGTCTAACAGCATTTATCAAAGATCTTGCATATTCCAAAGTAGCTTCCCTACTTTTCAATTGTTTATTAATTCTAGTTATCATACTTAATAAGTTGTACGAAACAATTAATGAAACGAGAGACAGCTACATTATCATCAGATGTTTCCATAATTTCACTTATCGCATTGCAGGTCTCTTTAAACTGAAACCGGAGTCAATACGTGCCTCCCGTCTTGTATCACTCAAGGTTTTTACATTTATCTTCAAATGCTTACATAAAATGTTCCAGTGTTTTGTTGATGCAGAAGAAAATGTACACAATGTTTGTAAAATTCCAAATATTTTTTTACAATACAAACTGGTTGCTGCTCCATCGCAGAGTAGTAGATTAAAGTTATGTGCTGCACAGGGTATATAGTAAACTAGGTCATTAATATGGAGTATTCTTGCTTGTACTCCTTTATACCTGCCCTTCATATTAGAAGCATTATCATAAGCTTGACTAGTGACCACGGCAGTTCATAATGTCAAGGTAACGTGATCTCAATGTTGTGAGCAATAGATTTGCTAAACCTTCACCTGTAACATCCACAGCTTCAAAAAAGCCAAAAAAGATTATTTAATTTCAACATTTCTAGTAACTTTGTCGTGTCACAAAACTATAGATGTTTGTTTAACATGCAATATATCGGGAGTACAATCCATTTGTATACTGAAGTATTTGTCACTTTTCATTTCAGTAACAATATTTTTCAGAACTTTATTGCTTAGAAGTTGCAGAAAATTATTCTGAGATCGCTTTTAAGGATAGTTTGGAACACTTATATCACTGCTCTTGATTAAGATTTTGGGCCCCCTTCAATCGGAGGCCCGGGTGCATCGCACCGCCCCTAAGGTCCGGCCCTGTACATCATTAAATATGCAAAATCTATCCAATTTGTTAATTAAGCAAACTATTAAGGAGAGTGACAATTTATCGAACTGTGCTAATGTCCAATGGGAAAGTTCGATACACAGAGTGCACTTTATTGACATGAACTTTGATGAGTGAAGTTCGATATGTAATGAGTGAAACTCGACATGTATCAAGTAAAGAATGGCATAAAGTATCTAAAATTCAACATAATAGTAAAGTGTCTCATCATTTGACAAGTTTTTTTTATCATTTGGTAAAAATAATACCAGGTCCAGTCTAGGTAATGATAATGGATTAATTCATATCTTCATTAAAGTTTGTTACAGGCTATATTCACTTGTAGGTCTAGTTAACTTACTTATAAACTTGTTTGTATACTTCCTCGACTAAATATATCAACTAACTCACTGTTAATTAAATCGCAGGGAAATAAATGCAATAACTGACACCCCTAACACTGAATACCTTTTCCAGTACTGAACTAACTCAGTCATTATATACTCACTGATTACTCATCAACTACTTAATACTGATCTTTGTATTTATAATGTAACCTTATTTCTATAGTTTCCGTAAATTAGACGATTGTTTCTTTGTTTGTTTGTAATTAAGCACCAAGCTACACAATGTACTATCTGTTCTCTGCCCACCACGGGTATCGAAACCCGGATTATAGCGTTGTAAGTCCGCAGACATACCGCTGTGCCACTGGGGGCTTAAATTGCACGAAATTTCTAGATAATTACATCGTCATCATCATTAACTTTCTTTAGGAAACATCTAAATAGAATATTAAAAATGTAGCTTACAACATTGGTCCCTTCTTGGATTTTGAATTTAGTCCCTTAAACATTCTAATACACAAATAAAGCAGTACACTAAATTTTCCATTCAGCAATACCTTTTAGTGGTTTTCTTTTCTGAGGGTATGGTGTACAGATGAGATAGCCTCTTGTCCATTGTCATCACTTGTTGTCCTTTTACTTTTGAAGTTCTCCCTGAGTAGGTGGTCAAGAGAGTCAGTCCACTGGTGGCTCTATCCTTGGTGATCCTGTGTAAGTGGTTTTGACAGGAATGTTGGGCTCTTCTGCAGGCAAGTTGTTCTTTGAAATTTCTGACTTGTCCATTCTCTCGTCAGTGCACTTCCAAAGAGAATCATGATTGATGTCTTTTGGCTTGGACCATCTCTTCTTCTGGATTCAGTAAACCACATCATTGAATGTTTTCACTACAAAAATGGCATTTCTCAGCATCTGTTTAACTTTAGAGTTCATGCTTTCTTGCAGCGGGATTGTACAACCATACCGTCTCTCCTCAATAGAATTCAGTTTTATTAGCATTAACATCACAGCAACTTTTCATTTTATGACTAGCTGATTTACGTCTTTCTTGAGGAAAGTCATGTGTAACATCAATTGTTTTTCTTAGTCTATCTCAATATTCTGTGGAAGACTGTTGAATGACTATCCTTTGGATGTGAGTACAGAAATAATTCAATGACACTTCACCCAAACATCAATTATAATTGTGTGTTGCCTGTGGCTTCAGGGTACTGCTTAATCCCACATTTTTCAACGTTTATTCACATAATTGGCAAATTTTACTTAAAGTGTATGATTATATGTCTTCACCATGTTGTCACAAGATGGATGAAAGGCTATCATACTGGTCCTCTTGATTCCAAGTATCTCACACACTTCTGCAAACAAGACTGGTTCAAAG
Organism: Limulus polyphemus; assembly: GCF_000517525.1. Classification (NCBI taxonomy): domain Eukaryota; kingdom Metazoa; phylum Arthropoda; class Merostomata; order Xiphosura; family Limulidae; genus Limulus; species Limulus polyphemus. Next base: position 1,996 of record NW_013678606.1, on the reverse strand, counting down.
TTCTATCCCTGATCTGAGTGAAGTTCTTTAGGCACCCTAGATCTTAAAGCATATTCGTTGACGATTATAGTTTCTAGAGTTTCTGCTTCCTGGTAAGAAACAGCATATGCTTCTGGCTATTAGATGAAATAATACATCACAACAATGATGCATTTATTCACAATGTTACATAGTGGGAGAAGACCAGCTTAATTTACAGCAACTCTGTCAAGTGATGCTCCAACATAATACTGCTGTAGTTGCTCATGTTGTTTCTTTCATTAACATTTTCGCTCACAGCATAAATCACATGCTTTACACATCCCCAGCACACAAATCAAAAGAAGTACTCTCTTACTATACCAAGTGTCTTCTTAACACTTAATTGTCAAGCTAGCTATTGGAAACTGTGGAGAGAATAGAGTGCTTGAGAATGTAAAATATTGTGGGTGTGCCAGCTGTAGTCATTGTTTCTGTCCACTGGTATCATACAATGTCTCACATAACAAGCCCTTTTAAAGTTATAACGAACTCTATTGTGCATCCTAGTCTTTAAGCCATATGGAACGACTGTTTACCATGAGGGATTTTAAATACTATTCTTGGTACATTGAACAAACAGCTCATATAAATAGTGTTCCAACCATTACTGTGTTTATTTTTTGAATTTTACTTTTTTTCCCCAAAAGCTGTAATTTCAATGGGAAAACATCAAAATATTCCGTTAATGACGTACAGGAGTGATTCTCAAACTGTAGTAGGCGTACCAGTAGTGGTACGTGGAGCTAATACCGCTGGTAAGAGAAAAAAAAATAATATAAAAATTATAATGAACTCAATTTGAGCTTCGTGTGTGAAAATGTTCACTATTCTCCTCACTTCTAGACTCGCCCTTCATCTATATAAGGCCCTGCATGTCCAGGTGGTTAGGGCATTCGACTCGCAATATACGGGTCGCGGGTTCGAATCCCCGTCACACCAAACATACTCGCCCCTTTCAGCCGTGGGGGCGTTCTAATTTGACGGTCAATCCCACTATTCGTTGGTAAAGGAGTAGCCCAAGAGTTGGCGGTGGGTGGTGAAAACTAGCTGCCTTTCCTCTAGTCTTACACTGCTAAATTAGGGACGGCTAGCGCAGATAGCCCTCGTGTAGCTTTGCGCGAAATTCATAACAAACAAAACATCTATATAAATTTGCTAGTTTTTTTTTCTGCATATTGGCAGAAATCGCACCACATATTCTTCAGTTGTACAAAAAAACACAATCACATCCTTCCCATTAATGGGTCAGTGTTTTGCTACTAGGGTTTTCCGTTTGCTACTAGGGTTTTTCAATTAGGACTGGGTTTGTACTTCAAAAAAATAAACAAAATGTGGTGCAGGAGCTTCAAACTATGAGAACAGTTGACCTTGATGCTTAATCTACTCTTTGATTCGCTAGTCCTTTTGCAATAGACTAGTTTCGCCGAATTCACGGCTCAATAGTACTGCTTGGAAGAGGGAAGCAAATAAATGTACATTGTTATATGTTCTATTGTTGGGCGGATCATTTTAGGTTATTTGGTGAAAATAATGCGAAGTCCAGTCCACGTGACAGTAATGAATTAGCTTATTTCTTCATATAATGTTTCTACAGGCTAAGTTCACATAGGAAGAAGTTTTAGGCCTAAATTCAAATACATAAATTTTTTAGCATAAACTGCACAATTAATTCTAAGCCTGATTTCAAATACAACGTTTCAACACAGAACCCCCAACTTAGCTAATAAATTTTGATCGATAAAAAACATGTAACTCACAGAATAGCAAAATATACGTGATGAATCTCGCTGAATACTCAATAATGTTACGTCTCTGTTCGTTGGTTAATTAATTTTCCGTAAATTCGTTTCGACGAAACTTTAGCGACACAAGTCCTTTCTTAAATAAAACTGGTTTATTCTTTCTGAATATAACTTTACGATACACTTAATTTCAACAGTCGCGCTATAACAAACGCTATAACAACGTAACGTCT
>NW_013678605.1:4883-9793 GCF_000517525.1 Limulus polyphemus | reverse complement strand
CCACATATTTAATATACCGTTACTTGTCCCACATATTTAATATACCGTTACTTGTCCCACATATAATTACCGTTACTTGTCACACATATTTAATAGTAATGTTTCCTAGCTAGAGCCGTGATGGTGCTGAACTCACTTTCTTTCAGTTTTAACTGTAAAAGTCACAGTCAATCTCACTTTTCAATTTAAAGGGCCGGACAGACCGGCTGCTGCCGACTGAATGCGTTCAACACAAGAAACAGTTCTTAACTAAACTTGATCTGCCAGTTTAGACCATGTGCCAAGTGCGGTGTCATTCCTTACTTGCTGTCTACATTCTTCTCCTCCTCTTGTTTTGCATTTAATTTATTACATGTCTGTGGCTCTAATTTATATACATTTATTTTTAACGGCGTCTAACAAATAATCCCGTCACACAAGTAGTAAATCACTAGGCGAACATGCAACTGACATTACCGTATCTGTTAGCGAATATAACTCGAGAAGAATTTTTATTACTTTTTTTTTCATTATCTCATCTAATCTAACTTTATCAAACCTAATAAATTTCTAATTTTAACATTTTCTTACTTTTAGAACAATAAATAAAGAAAGCACATGAAAAACAAGAAATATAGTACTCAGCTTCAATATTTCGCTTCCTCTTCCCCCCCCCCCCACTTCAAGCACCGAGTACATACGTGGATTAACAAAAATGGACGAAAGTTAGAAATTTTTAGATGAATTGTCAATATGTTTTCTGTTTAGATGTCTAAATAATTCAGTTAGTGTTTCTTTCTCACCTTTATGTATACAAGACTGACTTTAGGCCTAGCACCAGTTACGTTGAATAACAAACTGGGGGTAAACAAAATGAACTTTTGGGGCTACCTCCAAAATACATACCCTGTGCAGTTAACCCTGAAGTTGACTTGTTTAACTTTACCCTACAATTAAAAAATGAGTTGAAACTTACGTATAACTAAGTGGTGTGTTCCAGGCTCAGTTGACGATGTGGTAACAATGTAGGCATTACATCCTGTGAATTAGTTTGTAAATTAATACAAAAGATGACAAAGGCATTGAATTTTAACAATAAAATACGAAACCCAATATATCATTTTACTCGCCACTAAGTTATAACGGTTTCGAGAAATTTGCCCCCTCATCAGTAACTGGACGAGGATTTGGTTTGTTTACAATTAATTACAAAGCTACACAATAAGTTGTGTGTGCTCGGTCCACCACGGGACCTGGACAAAGAAAAATGAGGGGAGGATGGCAAATGGCGAGGTTAATGACACAATTGGTTTCTTATTTATTGTTAGTATTTCAAACAGCTCATCAGCTGAATAATTCAGTAAATGTTATAAAAAATATTATATTTTTCAAATACAATATAAATACAGGTTCATTGTAGTGAGTAAAAAAATAATAATAACAGTATATGTATATAATTTAACAATCAAAACCCGTGAATACGTTTGAGATCTTGCAATATATAAATTTTTAATACAAAGTATGCCAGGCTTGGGTGTTCTCCTAACCTAGACTGGCTTTCTGACAAACGACAGTCAAGGAAGAAGGAAACATTACCGCACATTTTCCAGTTCTTTTAATAGTCTGCGGAATTACAACGCTAGAATCCGGGTTTCGATACCCGTGGTGGGCAGAGCACAGAGAGCCCATTGTGTAGCTTTGTGCTTAATTACAAACAAACAATCTTTTAGTAGAAATGTTATACATTTTAAATTTTAAAACAAGTGATTTCGTGAGGCGTTTCTTGTTGCGAAGGGCGATTCAGAATAGTAAAAATTGACAAAACTCAAGCCGAGGGAGGCTTAGTTATCCCTAAAGTATTAACAATGTTGCCTCGATTTAGCCACAACAATATGTAGTAGATTCCCACTCAACAATATTGTCTTGTAGTAGCCACACATATTTGTACGTTGCTTAGAAAGTAAAAACACGAAACGACAGAAAAATGGAAGAACGGATAAAAGAAAATATAACCATGAAAACAAAAAGTCAAAAATAAAAAGATAGAACCTACTAAGAGCGGGAGTGCAGGTCTTCCTTCCCATCATTATTAGAAAGAAAAACAGCCATAAAAGAATAATATAAAACCAAGAGTGGAATGAAAAAAAAAACAAATAAAAAAATGAGAATAAAACTGGATAATCAGAAAGAGGAAAAATAAAAACGATATTGTTAGACAGAAGAAAATAAAAGCGGGAAAATCATAATTAAAATAGGAGGAAAAGAATAATAAGGCCCGGCATGGCCAGGTGGTTAGGACGCTCGACTCGCAATCTGCAGGTCGCGGGTTCGCATCCCCGTCCCACCAAACATGCTCGCCCTTTCAGCCGTGGGGGCGTTATAATGTGACGGTCAATCCCACTATTCGTTGGTAAAAGAGTAGCCCAAGAATTGGCGGTGGGTGGTGATGACTAGCTGCCTTCCCTCTAGTCTTACACTGCTAAATTAGGGACGGCTAGCGCAGATAGCCCTAGTGTAGCTTTGCGCGAAATTAAAAAACAAACAAACAAATAATCAACGATAATACAATTTCTATAGTGTCTAACCAGCTAGAAGCACAAATTGCCTATACAAAAGTACAATCAAAAATGTAAAATTTCAACATCCTACTTTCTCGATATGCTGAGATATGAATACATTTGTCAAACCCACCAGAGTCATCTAAGACAATTATATAATCAAGTGTAACTTGTTGATGGATATGTTTATAACCAATAAAAAGAGAAGGTTCTCTTCTACATAAATGTTATGACACTTTTGTTTTTGACAGTGAAAGACTAGTTGAAAAGTGCTTGATTTGTGTTGATCAAAATTTTGCTTTGACCAATAACAGTTTTTTTTTCTTTACTTATCTATAGCTTAGTTATAAAGCAAGATAGATTATAGTAGTCTTGGTATATTTTATCCTAGTGACTAATATATTTATTGTGTTCTAAAATGCACATTTGAAAGTGTTTCAATTACTTGGATAATTGGAATAACCATAAACCTTAATTTTAATTAGTTGATTATTTTTGTGACATTTAATGATTTGTTATTTATGAAAAAGTCTCCAGATTTTCAGTTATATTGTTATGTTAATGATATGTTTCCACTGTACATATGAAGACTATGTCTTTAATGCCAAACTTGTTAAAATTCCTAACATGTATTGTATAGGAGGTTTGTCTCTATAAAATTTTGTAATGCTTTTTCACTTGACTCAGCTAATGCACACAAGAATGATTAATGATTGTCTGTGTATAGTAAAAGCTACGTGACCTTTTAAGCTTCAGGAAATATGTACACATTTCTTTGTATTACAGGATCATGGATTAGATAATTCAGACGTAACTTTTCGAGGTAGTAGAATAAGTGAAGATGTTGATGCTGCAAGAGATGACCAAATTACATCTTCAGAAGGGCCTGCAGATCAAGTCTGGGATGAAGAAGAAGAAGAAGAACTGAAATATGGTGCAAAACATGTCATCAAACTGTTTGTTCCTGTCACATTATGCATGCTTGTTGTAGTGGCAACAATAAGTTCCATCACATTCTACACAGAGACGAATGTTTATTTGTAAGTTAATGTTTGTATTTTATTTTGTGAAGTGAATATGATAGTTTATACTGTTTATAACATACCCTGTGTGAAATTATTGGCATCTCGATATCATGATGACAGCAAAAATTAACTTGCATTACTGACAATTTAAATATTTGTACTGCACCAAATTACTGAAAATTCAGTTGTTTGGAATGCTAAAATCTTTATCAGTAGTTGAATTTAACCTTAATAGTATCTTATTGTGATGGTAAAATTTTCATTGCTTCATACCAAATACTCCAATTAATATCAACACTGTACAATAGCAGTGCATAACACTGATGTCCAACGAATTATGTTCTGATCACATAGGTAGGCAAGTTTGCCCTGAAAGTACTTGTCATGTTGTACAATGCTATAAAGCTGCTGAAAACAATAGGCATATCCAGAACTGGCACAAAAGATCACAAAAAAAGTCCAGTAATTACAAAAGACCCAAAAATCACTAGCATTTTTGAATACTTAAATGTTCTTCTTTAGGACTGTAAAGAGTAAAAGTAAAAAAAGTGTAGGGTAATAGGTATGAAAAGGAAGTACATGTCACGTGAGCAGGAAGTACACGTCACGTGAACAGGAAGTATTTGTTGCAGTGGACTCTACATTTCCATTTCCTAATGTTACACACTTCTTCGGTTGCGATTGGTCAGCTTTTATGGCCAACTCAGTAACACTTCCTGCTCACATGATGTCCATTTCTTTTTCATATTTATTACCCCACACTTTTTAACTTTTACTTATGAAGAAGAATAATCTACTTTTAGAAGTAGTGTTTGTTATAAAGCAATTAATTCAGATGGGGTTGGTGAAATAGGGTGTGTGTTGGTGGAAAGTTCATAGCTGTATTGATTCATGAGAATAACTTGTGTTTTCTTTTTTTAATCTTTAACAGTACAAGTGTTTGAGATTTGTTACAAAAAACCCAGGGATCAAAATATTACATTCCTGCATTCCAAAGGAATTTAACTTTGCTCAAGAAATTTCATCTTATTAGTTGGCTTTCCCTATTGGGCATGCATGGTCCATATGTATTCCTTTAGTTATGACTACTGAAAGTGAACATATTGCATGGATTAAATGAAAAAACAATTCGTGAGGAAATGTAATCTTCCTGATAACTTTCCCTCAAGTGAATGTAATTTTATTTCATTATTTCTATCACTGGTAAGCAGGCAGATTCAGCATCCCCAAATCCAATTTCCAATTCTTTGTGTTCTTGAACAGTTAGGATATAGAAGTGATCAGTCTGTTCACTCTTAGTCATTAGTTGCAGTTATCCATCTTAAAGGTGTTGGACATTTAGAATACA
>NW_013678605.1:0-4084 GCF_000517525.1 Limulus polyphemus | reverse complement strand
GATGATGACTAGCTGCCTTCCCTCTAGTCTTACACTGCTAAATTAGTGACGGCTAGCGCAGATAGCCCTCGTGTAGCTTTGCGCGAAATTCAAAACAAACAAACAAACTGATGAAAGAAGGAAATGAAGAACTAATGAATAGAATCAGAAGATAAAAAATACAGGAGAATAAATTATATATATATAAGGGAAGAACCGACAAAATAATGGGATAAACGACGTAATAGGTAGGTAAACAACGGTTTTATTGATGGTGGAACTTACTACATGTTTGGACTGAACACTGGTCTGTCTTCTTCGAGTATCAAACGTAGTAGGTTCCATCGTCGGTAAAACTTTTCCTTACGTTTATAATAATAGGTTGTTTGCCAACCTATTATTATATTAGCTGAATGATATAATAGGAAGTGGAAAAATAATGGACAAAAACAACACGCGAAAATGGAAAATTTCAAAGAGATAAACGAGTAAAGCAAAAATAGAAAGTACGAATTAAAATTATTGGTTATGGTGAAATCAGTGCACGTGCTCTCGAAACATTCGGAGGGAGATGACTGAATGTCACTCGCTATGTGACGTCAGTAACCACGTGCTTGAAAAGGTAGGGGGGGGGGGTTCGTACCAAGAGAGAGAGATTTAATTACATGGATATTATGAAAACAAAACGTTTTATAGAGCAACTGGCGACAGACGAATGGCATGATTAAAGAAAGGTACGTTACAAAATATTTCACGTTTCATTTTGCGTGATTCTAACGCGTAAAACGTTATCTATTGACGGAAAGCACACTAACATAAGTACATGAATATTTAACTTCGTCTAAAGGTCATAGGATATTGAAATGAAATGATACAGTACTATCAACACTTACAGAAATGCGAGACATTTTTGAAAATTCCAGAACGAATATTTAATACTTTCATTACATTATACACTGTCAAGTAGTGTATCAAGCTTTTGGTTTTTTTAAACTTGATGAGTTCAGCGCTCTCTACCGATCAGAAATATCTTGGGAAGGTAAGAGTACCAGTTAGATCCATCTAGCAAGTTGCCCAGTCTCAAGAATTGTATCCAGATAAAAAATTAACTTGTCACAAACACTTGAAAAACTTGAATAACAGAACCACACGAGAACGTGATCCATCTAGCAAGTAACAGAACCACACGAGAACGTGATCCATCTAGCAAGTAACAGAACCACACGAGAACGTGATCCATCTGGCAAGTAACAGAACCACACGATAACGTGATCCATCTGGCAAGTAACAGAACCACACGAGAACGTGATACATCTAGCAAGTTGATCAGTCACAAAAAAAACAGAAAAAAATATATAAATACTAAATCCACCAAACATATTTACCAGACACAAACACACTAATAAAAACAAAACTAGATCCATCAGACATATTTAACAGACACAAATACACTAATAAAAACAAAACTAGGTCCACCAGACACAAACACACTAATAAAAACAAAACTAGATCCAACAGACATATTTACCAGACACAAATACACTAATAAAAACAAAACTAGATCCACCAGACACAAATACACTAATAAAAACAAAACTAGATCCACCAGACATATTTACCAGACACAAATACACTAATAAAAACAAAACTGGATCCACCAGACACATATACACTAATAAAAACAAAACTAGATCCACCAGACATATTTACCAGACACAAACACACTAATAAAAACAAAACTAGATCCACCAGACATATTTACCAAACACAAGTACACTAACAAAACAAAACTAGATCCACCAGACATATTTACCAGACACATATACACTAATAAAAACAAAACTAGATCCACCAGACATATTTACCAGACACAAACACACTAATAAAAACAAAACTAGGTCCACCAGACACAAACACACTAATGAAAACAAAAATGTGTCTGGTAAATATGTCTGGTGGATCCAGTTTTGTTTTTATTAGTGTATTTGTGTCTGGTGGATCTAGTTTTGTTTTTATTAGTGTATTTGTGTCTGTTGGATCTAGTTTTGTTTTTATTAGTGTATTTGTGTCTGGTGGATCTAGTTTTGTTTTATTAGTGTATTTGTGTCTGGTAAATATGTCTGGTGGATCTAGTTTGTTTTTATTAGTGTGTTTGTGTCTGGTGGATCTAATCTAGTTTTGTTTTTATTAGTGTGTTTGTGTCTGGTAAATATGTCTGGTGGATCTAGTTTTGTTTTTATTAGTGTATTTCACCAGACATATTTACCAGACACAAATACACTAATAAAACAAAACTAGATCCACCAGACATATTTACCAGACACAAATACACTAATAAAAACAAAACTAGGTCCACTAGACACAAATACACTAATAAAAACAAAACTTGATCCACCAGACATATTTACCAGACACAAATACACTAATAAAAACAAAACTAGATCCACCAGACATATTTACTAGACACAAACACACTAATAAAAACAAAACTAGATCCACCAGACACAAACACACTAATAAAAACAAAACTAGATCCACCAGACACAAATACACTAATAAAAACAAAAGTAGATCCACCAGACATATTTACTAGACACATATACACTAATAAAAACAAAACTAGATCCACCAGACACAAACACACTAATAAAAACAAAACTAGATCCACCAGACACAAATACACTAATAAAAACAAAACTAGATCCACCAGACACAAATACATTAAAAAAACGAATGCTACTTTCAAACAAAATTTAGCATTATTTCATTTTCCAGAACAACGGTCACAGTCCTGTCCAGAACATGTCATTCTGGGTGTTGTACTTGGCAAACAATCTAACCAACAACTACACTGTTAAAACTAAGGCAATACAGTCACTGTTGTTAAATTTCGACACCTACGTCGTAATGTCAAAAAAGAACATTCATCGTTGTTAACGTTCAACATTTACAACGTTACACCCGAGGCAGAATAGTTACTGTTGTTAACCAATGGTGAAGAACGTGGCATATTTTGAACAAGACAGTGACGGGTGTTAAGATATAGTGATAATCAAGGTACATTTTGATCCGGGAATTCTCTTGATGATAGAATGAAAATAGAACAAAAACTTGCTCAGTTTCTTCGGTAAAGCTAACGATGGTTCAACGTGTGCACATTGTATTATGTAGAGAACGCAGATCGAAGCATCAACAGGGCCTGAAAAACTGCATATTTTATTGATAATCATACATAGAAGATATAAATTCTCCCCCTAAGAGGCGTACTAAAACTTGCTGATGCAATATTAATACAGTATAATGCTGTTACTTCCTTCAAAGGTTATTGCTAGTTTAGGGAGTTATTTTGTACACTGGAGAATTGTTACGATGTGGTTTTACTTTTCTCCAGTTTGCTTGCAGGTTAGTTTAAAGTTTTATAAATACGTAAGAGTAAACAGAACCTCGCTGTTCATATTGGCTGGTAACGTACTGCGTGTACATTAGAAGAAGCAAAACAGCCTGTAGCTTATGAAATAGCATCAAATGAATATAGGCTCTGTTTTGTTACCTAGCAATTCTGAGTGTTATTTACTCTCGGTCCGAAATTACAGAGTTAACCAATAATGTATCTCAGATTACATCTAAATATATTTACAATCAACTATTATGCAGACAGATGTATACACATTCTATGTAATTAAAAGATCAATGTATGTCAGTCAGTCCGTGTGTGCATGCGTGCTAACTCGCATGGAAACCCAATATTCCTATTGGGTAATTGTACAGTGATAGAGTGAACAACGTCGTTTAACGTTCATTGTTCTGTACTGGTGCAAAGCTACGACGTTTATAATATTAACGTTAAAGACAATTACTTCAGTAACGCAAGGAAATACATTAAGTTTATTCTTTCCGTGGCTTATAAAAATAACACCCAAAAAAATATTTCGTATGCGAAGCTCGAGTTCCCCCCTAGTAAAAACACTATTACTCTTGTGGGCGATAACTAAATGTTGGACAAAAAACCTCGAGTTCCCCCCTAGTAAAAACACTATTACTCTTATGGGTGGTAGCTAAATGTTGTACAAAAAACCTCGAGTTCCCCCCTAGTAAAAACACTATT
>NW_013678604.1:4351-9997 GCF_000517525.1 Limulus polyphemus | reverse complement strand
CACTGAAGTGATCCAACACAGGTAAGTAACGTTTGTAACTCACATATCCCTACATTGAAGTGATCCAACACAGGTAAGAAACGTTTGTAACTCACATACCCCTACACTGAAGTGATCCAACACAGGTAAGTAACGTTTGTAACTCACATATCCCTACACTGAAGTGATCCAACACAGGTAAGTAACTTTTGTAACTCACATACACCTACATTGAAGTGAACCAACACAGGTAAGAAACGTTTGTAACTCACATACCCTTACATCGAAGTGATCCAACACAGGTAACTAACGTTTGTAACTTACATGCCCCTACATCGGAGTGATCCAACACAGGTAAGAAACGTTTGTAACTCACATACCCCTACATCGAAGTGATCCAACACAGGTAAGTAACGTTTGTAACTCACATATCCCTACATTGAAGTGATCCAACACAGGTAAGTAACGTTTGTAACTTACATGCCCCTACATTGAAGTGATCCAACACAGATAAGAAACGTTTGTAACTCACATGTCCCTACATTGAAGTGATCCAACACAGGTAAGAAACGTTTGTAACTCACATACCGCTACATCGAAGTGATCCAACACAGGTAAGAAACGGTAGGGGTATGTGAGTTACAAAAAACGTTACTTACCTGTGTTGGATCACTTCGATGATCACTTCGATGTAGGGGTATGTGAGTTACAAACGTTTCTTACCTGTGTTGGATCACTTCAATGTAGGGGTATGTGAGTTACAAACGTTTCTTACCTGTGTTGGATCACTTCAATGTAGTGGTATGTGAGTTACAAACGTTTCTTACCTGTGTTGGATCACTTCAATGTAGGGGTATGTGAGTTACAAACGTTACTTACCTGTGTTGGATCACTTCAATGTAGGGGTATGTGGGTTACAAACGTTACTTACCTGTGTTGGCTCACTTGGATGTAGGGGTATGTGAGTTATCCAACACAGGTAAGAAACGTTTGTAACTCACATACCCCTACATCGAAGTGAGCCAACACAGGTAATATCGACAAGGACGCACGTCTCACGTACCGTAACATTAAAAATGACTCAAGACAGTCATAAAAATCCCATGAAACTATTACAAAAGATTACCTAATGCAAGGGACGATTTATAAAATGGTTTAGCCACGTAGAATAAAACGTGAGAGAAATAAATAAATACATGTGCATTTGAAAAATTGTTTAACATACCTGAAATCCGTATTACTACGCACTGCAACAAGTCCTAACTCTTCTTGAAAATTTGCAAGTCTGACTAGCAAACGCATTCGACATGTGTGTACTGGTTTAAATGTCTCCTTCTAGGAAAAAGACAAATTAGCGTTGAACTACTTAGTAATATCAACACAATAAATCTGACCTTTCATTGTGATGAAATTATTATGTATCATATAGCATAAGTCATTTCCTCCCGAATCACCCCATGGAAGAGCAAATGGACACCTCGAAATAGAGATGATAGTTTGACCGTTAAGTGTGGCGGTCACTGTGGTTGGCTGATCATTAAGAAATTGACGAGATAAATGACCAATAAAACACTGTGCGTGTGGATTTAGCAGTCACTTCTGACACTAGGGTTCGCACGCTATAGTGATGTTAGAGGGGACAGTGAGGCCGAATATGTATCTGTGTGAACACATTTTATCCGTAAATTGTGATCACGACTTTCACCCTCGAAGTTCAAAGTACGTTCAGAAACATTTGGCAGGCTTTGCTCACCGTCAACCCGTCCTAGGTTTGGTCCAGGTCATCTATAAGCAGCCAATCAAGAAGCACGCAAAGCACTAACTACACTGCTCACCACTCGAGGTCAGGTCACTTCTTGCCCCCTGGTGTCACGACTGTTACAATGAGTCTGAAACGAGTGTAGGCGGATAAGCCGAAGCCCGGATACTTCGCAATCGTACATAAAGTAAATACGTTTCTTGTAACGTCAATAAAGACATTAGAATGTTGTCGTAAATGTAGGATGTTAATTGTGAATTATCATGGCAGTAAAAATGTTCAGTCAGCATGAGAGAAATAAATCAAGGTGTTTAAGATTTCAAGTTCGTGTTGCTTTTTGTGCCTAAACCTTCGTGTATGGCCAAGATTCCTTTGTTATTTCGGTCATAAATATCAATTAAACAATAGTTTAGTACAGTAGTTTAAATCCTTGTTCAACCATGTTCATGAATTAAACAATAGTTTACAATTTATTACAGTAGGTTTAATCCTTGTTCAACCATGTACATGAATTAAACAATAGTTTAGTACAGTAGTTTAAATCCTTGTTCAACCATGTACATTAATAAAACAATAGTTTATTACAGTAGGTTAAATCCTTGTTCAACCATGTACATGAATTAAACAATAGTTTAGTACAGTAGTTTAAATCCTTGTTCAACCATGTACATTAATTAAACAGTATTGTTTACTACAATTATTTAAATCATTTTATAAATGTACTTTATTGAAGTTTAGTCGATAATGCTCAAAATAAAAAAGTTTTGCATATTTTCCAAGATCACTTTAGTTTGAAATGGTTCTAACGTTTGGTTGGTTGATTAGGAAATATGGAATAAAAGTTCGCCGTTATTAAAAGATACTTTAAACTTCTGAAGCTACAGATGTCACGCGACATAATTGATTAAAGTTATTCTGATAAAAGGCTTCGTGCATGACGCTACTAAGTCAAAATTTCCAAAAAATAATTATCAAATTGTTTTATAGAATGTACTTGCCATTAAAAAGTAGTTTTCAACAGCAAGGTAAAAAAGAAATACAAATAAATCTTGAGTTATACATGAACACAGTGAAAGCTGGCTATCTCGTTGACTTCACGTGCTACACGGCTAATCAACCAAATGAAAGAATATTATATTAAAATCTAACTTACTGAATTAAACCCCCTCATACTGAAATTGTATCGAACGACCAATGCAAATAACTTAACAGTTATTTTTACTGTATGACACATTGTTTTATGTGAATACACAGCACTAAAGCAACAGTTATGAATCTGACTACAAAAAATGCTGGCCATCTAGTGGCTAGAAGTAAAATCACCTACTTATTTATTTGAGACTTTAATTTTAAGGCTGTCATTTTATACGAGTGTATAGCGAAGTGACATAATTATAGAGTCTCTAATTAGACCATTAAGCAAGAGTTCGAACTGCTAGTTTCATTACAAAACATATCTTCAAACATTCTAATTGTACCTGATACGACAAACGTTTAGTCAGTCAGATAGTTCGAACTGCTAGTTTCATCACAAAACATATCTTCAAACACTCTAATTGTACCTGATACGACAAACGTTTAGTCAGTCAGATAGTTCGAACTGCTAGCTTCATCACAAAACGTATCTTCAAACATTCTAATTGTACCTGATACGACAAACGTTTAGTCTTTTATCAATCAGATTAGAGAACTATTCCCATTCTTTCAGAAAGTTTCTAGTTAAATTTCTTAAAAAGGATAGCGCTAGATGGAACCACAATCGCGCTAATACAACACGCATACAATAATATTATACCCGTGACATGCACAGTCTGTCTCAACCGAAACTTCGTATACCAATCATTGTTGAATAACAAACAAAATCTGCCACTTTCTAGAGTAGCTATGTCTGGCCGTAGTGACCAAAAGTCAGTTGTTTTGGGGTCAGGCATTAATCCCTGCTATTCTGTTTATACAGGTGCTACAGAAAGTAGGTAAGAATGACGTAAGTTCCTCGTTTAGACGTGACTAATTTATTCATGTTTTCCCTAAATTCATTTCTCATTTGTCTTTCTCGTAAAAGACTCACGTAGACAATGAATTATCTGGTTTGACAGACGTCGATGAATAAACACGTTACGTGAAACGTTGAAACCCTCAACTGTTCAATGCTCTTATTTCGAACTCTATAAACACGAAACGGTTTACCGGTTTCAGAATAAAACACTTTTCTGAATGATCCTATCTTTACCGCAATAACAACTCTTTATATAGTCGATAAAACAGCCACCCTCCGAAAACGTCAGAAACCCTCCTGATTACGTATTCAGATAGTACTCTACAATAGGGTAAAACCACCCTATATACAGAGAATGGTAATATGATTGGGACCTGGAACTCTACCCCTTACTAAGTTGTAAATATACTAGGTTTCACCTGGGTTTGCCTATGTGTGGAATGGATGTCAATGTTTCATCATTACAGCTTCGTCACGGTTCTTACAGAACAGATGTCAATGTTTCACCATTACAATTTCATCAGGGATCTTACAGAACAGATTTGATCAATTATTTCTGGAGTAACGTAGCAGATTTTAAAGTATAAAATAGTAATGTTTAAAATACCCAAGGTCAACAATACAATATCGAAAATTCTTTCTAGTGATAGTACTGTTTAAAATACCCAAGGTCAACAATACAATATCGAAAAATCTTTCTAGTTATAGTACTGTTTAAAATACCCAAGGTCAACAATACAATATCGAAAAATCTTTCTAGTGATAGTACTGTTTAAAATACTCAAGGTCAACAATACAATATCGAAAAAAATCTTTCTAGTTATAGTACTGTTTAAAATACCCAAGGTCAACAATACAATATCGAGAAATCTTTCTAGTTATAGTACTGTTTAAAATACCCAAGGTCAACAATACAATACCTAAAAAATTTTTTTAGTTATACTACTGTTTAAAATCTCCAAGGTCAACAATACAATATGAAAACAATCTTTCCTTTATCAATGAAGGTGTTGCTTCGTGTCTAGCAAGCCTGATGAGCCGTAGTAATTGGGAGAAAGGCCTCATCGGCGCTGGATATAACAGATGTAGTGTAGTTGACATAGTATTCTTTGCTTTCACTTATAAGTTCTTAAAATTATATTAATATAGTGTTTCAAGTATTGGGTTTACCATGTAGGATTGATATAAATATAAAACTGATGGTTCAAACCACATGATGAATAAATTAAATATGTAGCAGTTAAAGGCTTAGCAATAAAGATCGACTTAAGTTAGCAAATAAAGAGTTGGCTGGTGAAAACTGGCTTGAAGTAGAAGTAAAACTGTCTTAAGGATATAACAGGTAAAAATAATCGATTCAACAAGTTGGCTGGTAAAACTGGCTTGAAGTAGAAGTAAAACTGTCTTAAATATCCTTAAGACAGTTTTACTTCTACTTCAAGCCAGTTTTCACCAGCCAACTTGTTGAATCGATTATTTTTACCTGTTATATCCAGCAGGTAAAAATAAAGGACTTGCTTAGCAAATTACCAAGTCAGCTGGCGAAGAAAAACTCATAATTTGCAGGTGAATATTGACTCATCATAATTAGCAGGTGAATATTAACTCATCATAATTAGCAGGTGAATAATGACTCAACATAATTAGCAGGTGAATATTAACTCATCATAATTTGCAGGGGAATTTTGACTCATCATAATTAGCAGGTGAATACTGACTCATCATAATTAGCAGGTAAATATTGACTCATCATAATTAGCAGGTAAATATTGACTCATCATAATTAGCAGGTGAATTTTGACTCATCATAATTAGCAGGTGAATACTGACTCATCATAATTAGCAGGTAAATATTGACTCATCATAATTAGCAGGTGAATACTGATTCATCATAATTAGCAGGTGAATACTG
>NW_013678604.1:0-3351 GCF_000517525.1 Limulus polyphemus | reverse complement strand
GACTCATCATAATTAGCAGGTGAATACTGATTCATCATAATTAGCAGGTGAATACTGACTCATCATAATTAGCAGGTGAATTTTGACTCATCATAATTAGCAGGTGAATACTGATTCATCATAATTAGCAGGTAAATATTGACTCATCATAATTAGCAGGTAAATATTGACTCATCATAATTAGCAGGTAAATATTGACTCATCATAATTAGCAGGTGAATACTGATTCATCGTAATTATCATAATTGACTAATCATAATTAGTCCTTGAAGACCTACTAAATAAATTTACAAGTAAAGACCGATTTAACGATTTGGTAATCAAAGGCAATATTCACTGTAAAATCGTTTATAAGTTAAAGCTTATTGAAATCTTTCTAATTTTTTATAACTGGCAAATCCGAAAGCATATTTTAAATAAATTACCAATTAGAACATGCCAACTTATAATATGTATGTATAACACATAGTGATGATATAACATGTCACTCACTCTGATTGGACGAGAAATATACCATCCGAACTCTGATGGTGCTTTCGAGAACTGATTATGGCTGTTTTTTTTCTTTCTTTCATTTGCAGCCAGCAAAGAAATTAAAATTTACTATCTCGTTTTTCTTTTATTAAATTTCCAGCTTGTGAGATAAGACTGGTAAATCGGTTTAAAAAGTGAACAAACATAAAATGACGCATCGATAAGAACAAACTTGACTTTCTTTCCTTTCAAATTTCATCCACAAAGCGCGGCAACACCTTTAGACCACGTGATCCAAGTCGTTTCCTTTACTTTCCACAATACATCCTCAGTTAGCCACAATAATGTGGTAGGAAGCGGAACTAAGTATATCATTCCTCACGTGCCGTCTACATTGTTAAAAAGACATTGTTTTATTAACAGTATAAAAAACGATTAGTTTGTGACCCCAATTATAAGAGATTCGGTTGGATGAGCCTAATGTTTTGCTTATCCAATATCCATTTCTGTTAACTTGTACTCCCGCGAACTTTGCACAGTTCACTAAGTCTTGATGTTTGTCGTTCTTTCTCGATAAATACGTGTATGTTTTATATACGGATGTATGAGTTTAATGATAAAATAAGAGAAGCATCACACGATGTTAGTATTGGAAATATATAACTACACACGTGCATACAAAATCATAATAATAAACCTGGACGTCTCACAACTTGTCAGTATAGTTATCATCAACTTCTAATACGCTGGACGTTAGTTTAAGAACGATGTTCCAGGTCAGATGCTATCTTTGGACTACTTTCTCTATCGTAGGTCGTGCTCAGTCCGGTTGTTCCGCACTACAATTTCTATTTTAAAAAGCTTTCGTGAAGAGTAGTGATGCCAGTCTTAGGTCACCCATCTTGATAAACTATCCAAAGTATATTATAAAAATATATTGGAGCTGCACGGTGGGGGGTTTGAGAGTTGCGTGGTTTGACAGTTTTCTCGTAAAAACAGCCGTCGATTTCAAGATGTGGTTGGAAGCTCGTGAACCTTCATCGACTTCAAACCCTTCTTTATTAACTTGATAGCAGAAACAAAAGATATGCCAAGCTTCATCGGAGTTCTTTTTATTAAGGGGTCGAAGGATTCACTTTCATAACCACGCCCTTCACTTTGCGAATGAGTGTGTTACTCTGGACTGGCTTAGGAGTGTGGTTTCGGATCCCTTTGGTATTCTAAATGCTCTATACTGAGCGAATTTTCCAGAACAATGAAGTTACCCGTCTTCGAACTGTTGTGTACCTTTTGATATAAATTGATTGGTGTTAAGCATGTTGCTCGTAGTGCTACAGCTTACAATATGTCACTGAAGTAGCATATGTTCTCATGCAGTATAATATGTAGTTTACCGAGTTGTTCGTCACAACTTTACCACTTTAAATACAAACATTTCAGACATATGTTTGTTAAGTACAAAGCTACACAATAGGATATCCATGTTTTGTCCACCATGGGTATCGAAACTCGGGTTTTAGCCTTATAAGCTTTCAGACTTACCGCTGAGCCGCTGGGACAGTTTCATGTTTTACTTCTTATATGTTTGAAACCATCTAAACGAAACAAAATAGTTTCCTGTGAAAAATAACACGTAGAACGCCCAATATTTTCGATGAAACTTAACCTGTCCTAATATGTTACGCACGAGCGTTATCCATTACTCAGTGTTGACTTGATTTATATTGTAAATTCCAAGTTGAATTTGTTTTGAAATTAATTTATATAGTTATTAAGTTAGTTGTACATGCTACAGTATATCTGCAGTGATAGCTAATCACTGTTTAAATTAGAATTTCGTGTTTGAAATCGGACGAGAGTTTGAAGATTTTGATACGATTACAAATGGCAGAAACTAACAATTATGACAACTAGATGGCGCTTGAATCGCGAACATCTAGGCTACGCACATCACTAGTAATGGATACATAACTACGGTTCTTTACATCTTATATAAACACTCGAATAAATAATAACATGTTTTACTCAGTTTCACACCAAACTTTCAGAAACCACATCTGATCAGACTAGTAACTGTTGGAAAAGTATCACGAGGCACAAGTCACAGAAAATAGCAAATTGTAATCATGTTTCTGTCTCTCTACCTATGTCAATCTGTTCTTGTCAGAAATATTGGAAATACAGAAAATTGTCTGCAATTATTAAATGAAGAAAGTCCGTTTCCTTTCCATTGTTATACTTCACAACCTGTCTTCTTCTCATGGCCGAACCATCTGAAGCGAGTTTATCTTATCTTCTCCATAATTGGTACTACTTTCGTCCTCTCCCTAAAGGTTTCGTTCATAATTGGTACTACTTTCATCCTCTCCCTAAAGGTTTAGTTCATAATTGGTACTACTTTCATCCTCTCCCTAAAGGTTTCGTTCATAATTGGTACTACTTTCATCCTCTCCCTAAAGGTTTAGTTCATAATTGGTACTACTTTCATCCTCTCCCTAAAGGTTTCGTTCATAATTGATACTACTTTAATCCTCTCCCTAAAGGTTTCGTTCCTGATGCAAGACCTCCAAACAATAATAAGTGAAGTTCATTCCTAGTGGGGTCATCATCCCCTTTTAGCCATTTAAGTTTGGCTCGTCTTGGAATTGAGAAACGACTCTGTGAAAGTTTACGATGATCAGTATCTAAGACTCTGGATACGGCCTACAGAAATAAATTACTCCACAATGACCAGTATCTAAGACTCTGGACACGGCCTACAGTAATCCCTTACTCCATAATGACCAGTATCTAAGACTCTGGACACGGCCTACAGTAATAAACTACTCCATAATGACCAGTATCTAAGACTCTGGACACGGCCTACAGTAATAAACT
>NW_013678603.1:7905-11404 GCF_000517525.1 Limulus polyphemus | reverse complement strand
ATGTAAAGAACAAGAGGTAACAACAGTAATTGTTATCTATGTGAGACCAAGAGGTAACAACAGTAATTGCTATTTATGTAAAGAACAAGAGGTAACAACAGTAATTGTTATCTATGTGAGACCAAGAGGTAACAACAGTAATTGTTATTTATGTTAAGACCAAGAGGTAACAACGTTAATTGTTATTTATGTAAAGAACAAGAGGTAACAACAGTAATTGTTATCTATGTGAGACCAAGAGGTAACAACAGTAATTGTTATTTATGTAAAGAACAAGAGGTAACAACTGTAATTGTTATTTATGTAAAGAACAAGAGGTAACAACTGTAATTGTTATTTATGTTAAGAACAAGAGGTAACAACTGTAATTGTTATTTATACAGACTTAACAAAAACTTTAGGTACTATAACCATCATAGTTTACTGTATTATTTTTCATACAAATCATATCCGTGCCAACACACTATGAATGATTATATATAGTTTATAGACAATAATGTACAACATTCAGTTTAATTATCTCATGATATAATTTCCATAGATTCAAAAATATAAATAATGGATACGAAACAATTATTAATTAATTAAGTAATTAATGTTACAGTAAGAACTAAAATCAGTGTTCTATATATCAGAAGATCTCTACTGAAAGGACTCTTATTTTCATGTTTAGCTTTATAAGTCAGTTGACTTACATAAATAACAATTACTGTTGTTACCTCTTGGTCTTTACATAAATAACAATTAACGTTGTTACCTCTTGTTCTTTACATAAATAACAATTACTGTTGTTACCTCTTGGTCTTAACATAAATAACAATTACTGTTGTTACCTCTTGGTCTTTACATAAATAACAATTACGTTGTTACCTCTTGGTCTTTACGTCGTGTAAGTGTAATTAACAAACAGACTTAACAAATCTTATCTTATATATAACTCACGTTTCGTCATATTCCAATATACTGTCGTGTAAGTGTAATTAACAAACAGACTTAACAAAAACTTTAGGTACTATAACCATCATAGTTTACTGTAACCATCATAACCATCATAGTTTACTGTAACCATCATAGTTTACATAGTTTACTATCGTGTAAGTGTAATTAACATTCACGTTTCGTCATATTCCAATATACTAATAAGTTACGAAACAGTATTCTGCGATTATCTTATATATAACAGTTTTTCTATAAGGTGAAATCATTGAAGAATTATAGTCAAATGTCCGTGATGTTCATTTGTGTATTTGGAAAACAACTAAGTTTAAATGTATATAAGGTTTTAAAAGATGTAGAAATGAACACGTAATGTTTTTTTTTTCAATGTGACTAATGAATAGGGGTCAAACCTATCA
This sequence comes from Limulus polyphemus, assembly GCF_000517525.1. Lineage (NCBI taxonomy): Eukaryota > Metazoa > Arthropoda > Merostomata > Xiphosura > Limulidae > Limulus > Limulus polyphemus. Next base: position 10,049 of record NW_013678603.1, on the reverse strand, counting down.
TATATTTCACAGCCCCACTCCGTATGTGTAACTACGTGACAACCTTCTAACACTTGTCTTTCACATCACTGCCCACTCTGTTCGCACGTGTGTATGACCACATGGTGATCTTCGTAATTCTTAAAAGTCTTTGTCCAGATTATATGCGTGTGAATTAAAGTTAAACAGTATCAAAGTTCGAGATCATACGGGTTAGTCAGTTTTGTGAATTTATAATAGAAACAACAAGTCGAAATGTGTTTCGTTATTGTATGCTTTCAGTGATAATCACTAATGTGGTCCTCAAAGATTTATGGTACATGTTGTTATTCTATAAATGTAGGTCGTAATCTCAATCAAACAAATGATAACATGATATTTTTGACATTGTAAAACTCGTGTAAGATAAAGTAATATGTCCAATATGAAATACTGTACCGCATGAAAGTGTAACTTGCATAATAAACGTTTTATCGACAATGTAAATTGTAATATTTTGTTGTATAAAGTCAAATTAGTAAAAGTATAAGTTTTAAATAATACATTTAAACCTATACGATATACACATGTTGAGACATGAATCGTGTGTGTCATGGCCGCCTATCAATATGTTCACTGTTTCGTGGATGATCTAGCAGTACTTCTGATTTGTTAAAATAATGATAATTAATTGAAGTTTTCATGTAAATACGTCTTTAGTAGAGGTGAATGTACATCAGGTTCCAAAATCTTTATTGTGAGAAAATAAATAGATTATTAAAAAAAACATTGTGTCGAAATTATTTAATTATATTCATATTACTGAAAAATGTTAAACACTTTATTGATAATTCAAGAAGTAAACTTTAATTAAGATATAGTCCTTTTTTTTGGACATGAAATGTAATTAAATAATAAATTAGTACCGATAATCTTTAAACACTTGATTGATAATCAAACAATAAGTTTTAATTACTGTACCGTCCTTTTAGGACATATAAATGGTAGGGAAATATAATTAATAATTTAATGATAAGCGTCCTTTTTAAAACAAATTAATTATAAAAATTAATTACTGTTATGCATCCTTGTGTCATGGTGGCCAGTAGAATTTTATAACTGTTTAGTATTGAATTATAATTTCAACCTTCTCTAAGATAGCTGCGCCCTCTAGTAACAATATAACCGCCTGTCATGGCAGCCTAGCAACGCGTACCTAACGTCGCACCCTCTGGCGGAACTATTACGTCATCGTCTTTGATGACATCTCCCCCAGGATAGCCCTCTGGCGGCGCTTCTTAAGTGGGAGGATAACTACTTAGAACCTTCACTATACACCAACTTACACAAAAGACCATCGACTATTCGAACAGCTCAGTCTAGCCTTTGTCGATCAAGAGAAGGCACTTGGCAGAGTTAACAGCTTTGGAAAGCACTGAAAACCTATGGTGTCAGCGACCAATTAATCAACATCTGCAGAGTTCTATAGAAAAACAGCAGCTGTGTAGTCAGAACAAGATCGGGTTGTTCGGAAGCATTTTAAGTAAACTCAGAAGTCAGGCAGGACTGTTCTGTCCTCTCATCACTCCTAGAGTTCAGGCAGGACTGTTCTGTCCTCTCATCACTCCTAGAGTTCAGACAGGACTGTACTGTCCTCTCACCACTCCTAGAGTTCAGACAGGACTATTCTGTCCTCTCATCACTCCTAGAGTTCAGGCAGGACTGTTCTGTCCTCTCATCACTCCTAGAGTTCAGGTAGGACTGTTCTGTCCTCTCACCACTTCTAGAGTTCAGGTAGGACTGTGTCCTCTCATCACTCCTAGAGTTCAGACAGGACTGTTCTGTCCTCTCATCACTCCTAGAGGTCAGGTAGGACTATTCTGTCCTCTCATCACTCCTAGAGTTCAGGTAGGACTGTTCTGTCCTCTCATCACTCCTAGAGGTCAGGTAGGACTGTGTCCTCTCACCACTCCTAGAGTTCAGGTAGGACTGTTCTGTCGTCTCACCACTCCTAGAGTTCAGGTAGGACTGTGTCCTCTCATCACTCCTAGAGTTCAGACAGGACTGTTCTGTCCTCTCATCACTCCTAGAGTTCAGACAGGACTACTCTGTCCTCTCATCACTCCTAGAGTTCAGGTAGGACTGTTCTGTCGTCTCATCACTCCTAGAGTTCAGGTAGGACTGTT
>NW_013678603.1:5714-7267 GCF_000517525.1 Limulus polyphemus | reverse complement strand
CAGCAGGACTACTCTGTCCTCTCATCACTCCTAGAGTTCAGGTAGGACTGTTCTGTCGTCTCATCACTCCTAGAGTTCAGGTAGGACTGTGTTCTCTCACCACTCCTAGAGGTCAGGTAGGACTGTGTCCTCTCACCACTCCTAGAGTTCAGGTAGGACTGTTCTGTCGTCTCACCACTCCTAGAGTTCAGGTAGGACTGTGTCGTCTCATCACTCCTAGAGTTCAGGTAGGACTGTGTCCTCTCATCACTCCTAGAGGTCAGGTAGGACTGTTCTGTCATCTCACCACTCCTAGAGGTCAGGTAGGACTGTGTCCTCTCACCACTCCCTACAGTTCAGGTAGGACTGTGTCCTCTCACCACTCCTACAGGTCAGGTAGGGCTGTGTCCACTCACCACTCCTAGAGTTCAGGTAGGGCTGTGTCCTCTCACCACTCCTAGAGTTCAGGTAGGACTGTGTCCTCTCACCACTCCTACAGGTCAGGTAGGGCTGTGTCCACTCACCACTCCTAGGAGTCAGGAAGGGCTGTGTCTTCTCACCACTCCTAGAGGTGAGGCACGACTGTGTCTGCTCACCACACCTAGAGGTCAGGTAGAGCTGTGTCCTCTCACTACTTCTAGAGTTCAAGCACGACTGTGTCCTCTCACCACTCCTAGAGTTCAGGTTGATAAATCACAGGATATCCTCCAATCATTTTATTATCTTTACATCACAATAAAGGTAGATAAGTCACAGGATATCCTCCAATCATTTTATTATCTTTACATCCCAATAAAGGTAGATAAATCACAGGATATCTTCCAATCATTTCATTGTCTTTACATCACAATAAAGGTAGATAAATCACAGGATATCTTCCAATCATTTTATTGTCTTTACATCACAATAAAGGTTGATAAATCACAGGATATCCTCCAACCATTTTATTATCTTTACATCACAATAAAGGTAGATAAAGCACAGGATATCCTTCAACCATTTTATTATCTTTATGTCACAATAAATGTGGGTAAATCACAGATTATCCTTCAATAATTTTAGTAAGCTTTTAATGATCTATCAGTTACAATTCTTACTCTCTACAGAATTTAATATATTCATACAAACACAGTATTTGAATTATCAGTTGGGAGAGAATCTAGCAGTAAACTTTGAAATCGTTAAACATTGTAGTAACCATTATGGTATTGTTATATCCAAGAATATTGTCCAGTTTTCTAAATATGAACCATTATGGTATTGTTATATCCAAGAATATTGTCCAGTTTTCTAAATATGAACCATTATGGTATTTTTATATCCAAGAATATTGTCCAATTTTCTAAACATGAATCATTATGGTATTGTTATGTCCAAGAATATTGTCCAGTTTTCTAAGTATAAACCATTATGGTATTGTTATGTCCAAGAATATTGTCCAGTTTTCTAAACACGAGCCATTATGGTATTGTTATGTCCAAGAATACTGTCCAGTTTTCTAAATATGAACCATTATGGTATTGTTACGTCCAAGAATATTGTCCAGTTTTCTAAATATGAACCATTATGGTATT
>NW_013678603.1:3008-4870 GCF_000517525.1 Limulus polyphemus | reverse complement strand
AATATGAACCATTATGGTATTGTTACGTCCAAGAATATTGTCCAGTTTTCTAAATATGAACCATTATGGTATTGTTATGTCCAAGAATATTGTCCAGTTTTCTAAACACGAACCTATTATGGTATTGTTACGTCCAAGAATACTGTCCAGTTTTCTAAATATGAACCATTATGGTATTGTTATGTCCAAGAATATTGTCCAGTTTTCTAAACATGAACCATTATGGTATTGTTATGTCCAAGTATATTGTCCAGTTTTCTAAACATGAACCATTATGGTATTGCTATATCCAAGAATATCTATCACCGTTCCAAGCATCAAAACCTTACCACATGGACCTTACCTTGGACTATACCTTACCACATGAACCTTACTTTGGACTATACCTTACCACATGAACCTTACCTTGGACTACACCTTACCACATGGATCTTACCTTGGACTAGATCTTACCACATGGACCTTACCTTGGACTACATCTTACCACATGGACCTTACCTTGGACTACATCTTACCACATGGATCTTACCTTGGACTATACCTTACCACGTGGACCTTACCTTGGACTACACCTTACCACATGGATCTTACCTTGGACTAGATCTTACCACATGGATCTTACCTTGGACTATACCTTACCACATGAACCTTACCTTGGACTAGATCTTACCACATGAACCTTACCTTGGACTACATCTTACCACGTGGATCTTACCTTGGACTATACCTTACCACATGGACCTTACCTTGGACTACACCTTACCACATGGACCTTACCCTGGAATATACATTACCACATAGACCTTACCTTGGAATATACATTACCACCTGGACCTTACATTGAACTACACCTTACCACATGGACCTTACCTTGGACTACCCCTTACCATATGGACCTTATTTTGGACTACACCTTACCACATGGACCTTACCTTGGACTACACCTTACCACATGGAACTTACCTTGGAATATACATTACCACTTGGATCTTATCTTGGACTACATCTTACCACATGAATCTTACCTTGCACTACACCTTACCACATGGACCTTACCTTGGACTACCCCTTACCACATGGACCTTACCTTGGACTACCCCTTACCATATGCAGAAAGATGTTATTACCTGGACTAGACCTTACCACATGCAGACAATTATTATAATTATCTGGACTTGACCTTACTGCATAAGCAATATATTAGTACCTGGACTATACCTTACTTCCTGCAGACAGGTGTTATTACCTAGATTAGACCTTACTTTATGCAGACAGGTGTTATTACCTTGACTAGATCTTACTTCATGAAGACAGGTGTTATTACTTGGACAAGTCCTTACTTCATGCAGGCAGGTGTTATTACCTGTACAATATCTTACTTCATGCACACAAGTGTCATTACCTGTACTAGACCTTACTTTATGCAGACAGGTGTTATTACCTGGACTAGATCTTACTTCATGCAGACAGGTGTGATTACCTAGATTAGACCTTACTTCATGCAGACAGATGGTACAATATTAGTAAAAAAATTTAATCTATAAAGGAGGCAAAGGGATCGTCAAAAACGTCCATAAACAAATTGAATTAAAAAACTAATATTATATTTTAAAGCCTACAATTATGGATTCTAAATAATATGTACAAACTATGCTGGAAATATTAGGTCGTCAAGAAATTAATGTCGCATTTTGGAACACTTTAATTAACTCCCCCCCCCCAAAAAAACCGTACATCACGTATAATAGTTAAACGAACCGCCTAAACGTCACGTTAGTGTAGCCAATATAATGTGTTAAGTTTAGTGTACTCTAATCCCTTATAGTGATGGCACACAACGAGACACACATTCCGGATGTAAT
>NW_013678603.1:0-2090 GCF_000517525.1 Limulus polyphemus | reverse complement strand
GATATTGAGTTCTAGCACCTTCAACCCCTTGACACATGACCTCATCATGTGGGATATTGGGTTCTAGCATCTTCAACCCCTTGACACATGACCTCATCATGTGGAATATTGGGTTCTAGCATCTTCAACCCCTTGACACATGACCTCATCATGTGGGATATTGAGTTCTAGCATTTTACTCTACTGGACACATGACCTCATCATGTTGGATATGGAGGTCTAGCATCTTTATCTACTGGATACATGATCTCATCATGTGGGATACTGGACTGTAGCATCTTCATCTACTGGACACATGACCTCATCATTTCAAGTACTGAGGTCTAGCGCCTTCAACTACTAGACAAATGATTTCAGTGTCACTAAACACGGAAGAGCTTAATATGTAGTATGTATTACTCTAAGATGTTTACAAATAACTGCTAAAGTTAAGTTATAGGCTTATCTGATCACCTAATTGCCATTATAAAGTGTTTCATAGCTTGTAAGACTCCCAATATTATTGAAAAGTGTTGCTAAAGTGGAGAACTGAGTACTAGCTAAAATATTCAGCTTTCTTCTCCCACGCTAGCCAAAAAAAAATGAGTTAAGTTTTTCAATTACATTAGTTTGACAGAAAATATAGTTAAGAGTACTTGGGAACAGTTTATCCCTAAACACGATATGTAGGGATGGGCTGAGAAAAATAATGGCCACTGCATTCAATCTATTACTGTTAAAGTTCAGTTATAGCCTTATTTGACCACCTAGTTTTCATTATCGAGTGTTTCACAGCTTTTATAACAGTAATATTTTTTACCACACATGTTTTTGTAGAGAAATAATAAAAAGGTGAACTATTACTTAGCACTGAGTTCAGTTTATAAGCATATATTATCTCCCTGTTTCATAAGTAACACTTTCATTTCTGGTCGCTAGATAGTAGCACAACTTGTTCTTATATACCAACCCTTTGTGACTTTTCATTGCACAAATATAATAGCTGCCAAAACAATTTTCGTAGAAATAAAGAAAAAATAAGCTAAATTAATATTCAAGGTATCAAGGAGATCAAGTATTTATTCATCTGACAGATCTGTGTACATGTTATTTATGTCTGAGTTTAAAAACATTTTTTTAATTAAAAAATAGTACATTATATAGTGGTCTACTGGGTCCCAGCCTGATCATGCGTGGTATTATACTTCATGGTCTGGGATCTGTATCATGTCATTCTTATTAATTGACATGAGCCTAGCATTTGGTGGAGTCGATTGTATTGAGTTGGAGTGAAACTGAAAGTCGGTTTATCGCTCAGGGTACTTGTACCATCGTGGAGGAAACACTCCAGCTTCACTGACCTCCAATATAATCCAACATTAAAGAAACTGATATTAACAATATATATTACCATTGCATTATAAAAATAGAACAATTATTCATTTATCAACCTACTTCAATGAGATTGTTTGAAAAAGAGAGAGGAAACAAGAAATAAAAGAATTTGCACAAATTAAGTATGATGTAGGAGTGGCAATGCCAAAAACTACAGAAACAAGACAGAGATGATTATTTTTAATATGTGAATGAACTTGATTTTCAAAATCTACTTTAATATGATAATTAAGTTTCCTCTAAACTTGTTTCATTCTTAGTGTAATTATTAATGCAGTACTGTTATATAATTTTAACTCTTGTTTCATTCTTAGTGTAATTATTAATGTATTACTATGATATAATTTTAACTCTTGTTTCATTCTTAGTGTAATTATTAATGCAGTACTGTTATATAATTTTAACTCTTGTTTCATTCTTAGTGTAATTATTAATGTAGTACTATAATATAATTTTAACTCTTGTTTCATTCTTAGTGTAATTATTAATGCAGTACTGTTATATAATTTTAACTCTTGTTTCAGTCTTAGTGTAATTATTAATGCAGTACTGTTATATAATGTTAACTCTTGTTTCAGTCTTAGTGTAATTATTAATGCAGTACTGTTATATAATTTTAACTCTTGTTTCAGTCTTAGTGTAATTATTAATGCAGTACTATAATATAATTTTAACTCTTGTTTCATTCTTAGTGTAATTATTAATGTAGTACTGTT
>NW_013678602.1:8372-10661 GCF_000517525.1 Limulus polyphemus | reverse complement strand
TTGGTACATATTACATGGCCACAAACTATTTACAGGGTTTTACAATACACCTTCCCATTAATCGTCAAACTAACCATTGGGTTTATTAATTTTGGTACATATTACACGATCACAAACTATTTACAGGGTTTTACAATACACCTTCCCATTAATCGTCAAACTAACCATTGGGTTTATTAATTCTGGTACATATTACATGTCCACAAACTATTTACAGGGTTTTACAATACACCTTCCCATTAATCGTCAAACTAACCATTGGGTTTATTAATTTTGGTACATATTACACGATCACAAACTATTTACAGGGTTTTACAATACACCTTCCCATTAATCGTCAAACTAACCATTGGGTTTATAACTCAAATGTATATTTTCATATATTAACATTTGTAGTGTGGCAAAGCACGTGTTTATACATCTTTCATACAACGCATTCGTAAGTTACACGACTACAGCTCGTGCCCCGGTGGGACAGCGGTAAGTCTAGGACTTACAACGGTAAAATCCAGGTCGATTCCCCGCTGTGAACATAGCAGATAGTCCGACGTGGTTTGGCTCTAAAACAAACAAACAGTTACTTCAGCCAGCCTACGTCATACTGGTTTACGATATCGCACGGATTACGTAACACCGTGGCCGTTATGAAAAAAATAATCAACATTGGAGTAACGAAGAAACGTCTACATAATTTAAGTTAATTATGGGTAACATGTTACTTTGGGTGATTAGTTAATTTCCCTGTAGGCTTTTATGGCGGAATTATGGAACCCTGGTTACAATGTTAGGTTCTTCCGTGCATTCTTTTCTACTTGTTATTATTTAAAAGAATTAAACCACAAATTTCAACCTGTTATCTAACCACAGACTGTCGTAACCTTCTAACAGAATCACTTGAGACGAATTTTTAACAATCAGAATATATTAGACAGTTATTGTAAACTTAATAAAATTTGCCCCAGGTTTGCAGGATTACGACGTTAGAACATCGGGTTTTGATACCCGCGATGGACAGAATACAGATAGAGTTTGAAGCTTGATAATTTTGATGAACAGAATGAAACAATTACTGATCTCTAAAGTTGAAGTTAATATTGTTTTCAACAATTAGGAACTATGGGAGCGTTATAATGTGACGGTCAATCCCACTATTCGTTCGTAGAAGAGTGGCCCAAGTGTTGGCGGTGGGTGGTGATGACTTCCCTCTAGTCTTACACTGCTAAAATAGGGACGGCTAGCGCAGATATCCCTCGTGTAGCTTTGCGCGAAACAAACAAACAAATTATGGGAGGCATTCATTATTTATAAATCCTGGAAAAAAAACCCGAAAATTATGAAAATAAGAATTCCAAAGATAAAAGTTATTCATTTCAACCCTTGTGTTTCAAATAAACAGTTAATGATATATTTGAGGATTTATGTATTATTTCCTGTATTCAAACATTGCCTTGAAGTATACACTTTCAAACACTGTTATACTAGTGAGATCTCTTAGTACGTTTTAACCACTAAACTGTAAACATATATAATTCTTAGTTAAGTACTTGTTTTAATTATCAGATTTCTCTAATACAGCAGATATAAATAAGTCAAAGTTTAATAAATATGCAATTGATTGTTTATTTGTATTGAAATTCGCGCAAAACTACACGAGGGCTATCTGCTCTAGCCGTCACTAATTTAGCAGTGTAAGACTAGAGAGAAGGCAGCTAGTCATCACCACCCACCGCCAACTCTTGGGATACTCTTTTACCAACGAATAGTGGGATAGACCGTCACATTATAACGCCACCACGGCTGAGCACGTTTGATGTGACGGGGATTCGAACCCGTAACCCGCAGATTGCGAGTCGAGCGCCGTAACCACCTGGCCATGCCGGGCTCCTATACAATTGAAGCTGAATATAGTAGATAAGAATATCATAAAAATATAATATCTGAATATCGCCTAATTGGCTGAGCGAACAGAAACAGGGGTAAATAAGTGTTAAAATTTTGTATTAAGAGTTGTTAATTAGCTTCTTATAATCAATTTTCTACTTAGAGAATATCGTGTGTTAAAACTCGTCAAGTAAGTACCTTAGAAAATATTGTGTGTTAACACTCGTCAAGTAAGTACCTTAGAAAATATCGTGTGTTAACACTCGTCAAGTAAGTACCCTAGAAAATATCGTGTGTTAACACTCGTCAAGTAAGTACCTTAGAAAATATTGTGTGTTAACACTCGTCAAGTAAGTACCTTAGAAAATATCGTGTGTTAACACTCGTCAAGTAAGTACCTTAGAGAAT
>NW_013678602.1:4045-7696 GCF_000517525.1 Limulus polyphemus | reverse complement strand
ATCGTGTGTTAACACTCGTCAAGTAAGTACCTTAGAGAATATCGTGTGTTAACACTCGTCAAGTAAGTACCTTAGAGAATATCGTGTGTTAACACTCGTCAAGTAAGTACCTGAAGTAAGATATATGTTTTTCCGTGTTATGTAAGTCTTACTTTGAAGGATTTTCCGTGTTATGTAAGTCTTACTTTGAAGGATTTTCCGTGTTATGTAAGTCTTACTTTGAAGGATTTTCCGTGTTATGTAAGTCTTACTTTGAAGGATCTGTTTTTCTTTCTTCTGGACGTATCTCCCAGCAGTACAGAGGTAAGTTTACGGACTTAGAACCTTAAAATCCGAAGTTCAATTCCCTGTGGTGGAAAGAGTGAGTAACAACAAACTTTGTTTTGAATGATGGCGTATCTCGCCCAGCACCAAATACTCCGTATTATCGTTCAAATAATACATTATACATGAACTTCATGTAGGGGCTCTTTACGTCTACAAAGTGACATAAAAGTTATATAGCCGTAGGAAACTGAATATATTATTGTCACAAAAGGAACAAAAACGACTTTGATTTTCCAACAGATCGATCCAGCAATCTGTCGAAAGATAGATTCAAAGATGAAGAATTACCATATGTTGAGATATGGATTTAAATATATATATATATTCATCTCTCTCTTAAGGTTTGATACTTTTTGTCATAAGGATTTTCAATTGTTTCTCTTCTGGACTGAAACCTTAAATTTTAAACGACCATAACCTTAGATTTAATACTGAAACCTTAAATTTTATACGACCTTAACCTTATATTTAATACTGAAACCTTACATTTTAAACGACCATAACCTTAAATTTTAAACGACCTTAGCCTTAAATTTTATACTACCTTAACCTTAAACTTAATACTGAAACCTTAAATTTTATACGACCATAACCTTAAATTTTATACTACCTTAACCTTAAACTTAATACTGAAACCTTAAATATTATATAATGAATCCTAAATTTATATACGACCTTAACCTGAAATTTTATACTGAAACCTTGAATTTTATAAGACCATAAATTTAAATTTTATACTGAAACAATAAGTTTTATACTACCTTAACCTTAAATATAATACTGAAACCTTCATTTTTTTACTGAATCCTCAATCTATATGCGATCTTAACCTGAAATTTTATACTGAAACCTGAAATTTTATACTACCTTAACCCTAAATTTAATACTGAAACCTTCAATTTTTATATCGAATCTTCAATTTATATGCGACCTTAACCTTAAATTTTATTCGTCCTTAACCTTTCCTATGCTCTCAGAGGTTATGTATAGTGCATGAAACGTAATTATTTTACAGGTTAAAACAGCAAATGAAGGTTAACTTGGTGCTTAACAGTTATATGCCTTCTTTCAGCTGCTGACAAATAAGTCATTTTATCATCAATATTGCCTGACTTTCGTGAAGTAAATCCCATTACAGACACGATCTTATTAATACTGAATATATTTGATTTTCTGAACTGGCTCATTGCCAAGAGATGTTATTTGAACTTCCTTTCGCTGTTCTTCTTAATGACGATTCAAGAAAATTAGTTGAAGTTTGTTTGTTTTGTAATTAAGCACGAAGCTACACAATGGGCTATCTGTGCTCTGCCCACCACGCGTTGTAAGTCCGCAGCTGTGCCACTGGGGGGCTAGTTGAAATTAAATATTAGATATAAAAAGACCAACGAACTCTGTACTTCCCACTGCGTTCGAATCAGTACTAAACCTCCTTTTCTTCCACTATTCAATACATTCTAGCACGTGGATTCTATTTTCAACCCCCCCCCCCTTCCCCGATGGCTCAGCGGCAAGTCTGTGAGCTTATAAAATTAAAATTCTGGTTTCAATACCTGCGGTAGACATAGAAAAAAATTGCCTATTGGGGATATTTGCGCTTAACAACAATAAAACTGTTTTTTTTCATTGGAACGAAGTATTATAAATCTGAGGGGTGTTTTAAAATTATTCACCTGCAGGAAGAATACTACAAGTTCAGGATTTCTCTGTTTTACGATCACGCATATAGCTACAAGGGAGTAAGATAAATTAAATAGCTTGTAATTTCTGGTTTGTTCAAAGTGTTGTTTTTACTGTCCTCTTGTGTCTATTTCTGTGATCTGTAACTGTTTGTAACCCAACGTCTTTAGTCGTTCGTTGTATTTGATGAGTAGAATTCAATGTTTTAAACGTTTCTGTTTAGAACGTCGCATGAGATTTTGCCCTTGGAACGTAACGCTTTATTTTTCAGATAGGAGGCTCTCTTAACAATTATTTTAAGTCGAATATGAACTGAATTGTAAGTAACTGACTAATTAAGATAGATATCAATACCTGTAAAAAAGAAACAGCCCCAAAATACTGTTGGGTTGTTTTTTTCTAAAATAAAAATATGGGCGTTTGTTACACACTCTAATAAGCTGTTAAAATATATTCAAGATGAAAAGTTTAGGATTAAAAGAGCATGTTAATAGTGTGGCGCAACGTTTGAAAGGTTACGTTGCGTTCTGTATAGTTATCTGTACTGACCTACGTAACTTATATAAAAAAATTAATACAGTTATTTCTACAACTGGCCCAGCATGGCCCGGTGGTTAGGGGGCGCTCGACTCGCAATCTGCGGATCGAGGGTTCGAATCCCCGTCCCACTAAACGTGCTCGCCCTTTCAGCCGTGGGGGGGGGGTGTATAATGTTACGGTCAGTCCTACTATTCGTTGGTAAAAGAGTGGCCCAAGAGTTGGCGGTGGGTGGTGATGAATAGGTGCCTTTCCTCTAGTCTTACACTGCTAAATTAGGGACGGCTAGCGCAGATAGCCCTCGTGTAGCTTTGCGTGAAGATCAAAACAAACAAACTCTGCAACTATACAAAGATGCTAAGGGTTTGTTGCACTTTAGAAACACGATGATCCAGGTCACGTGCTGGCTTTGGAACTCTCAGTCTGATTGCTCATGTTAACGTGACGTCACATCTCGTATCTGTGGCAACACGTTCTTGTTTCAGCATAGGCAAATCGTTCTTATGTAGTGCGAACACTTCCCCTTACACCCATCCCAACTTCTGTAGATTAAAACTAATTTTACCTGCGGTTATCTCATCTCTAACTAACTGGTCAGTTAGTGTACTAACTGGTACCTGATGACGACAAAACCTTGTCGAAACGTTATACATTTGCTGTTACGTTAAACTTATATTAAAGTTTTTCTTCATTACCCATTCAAGCCGTCTCCAATCATTATTGGTCAGTTGGCTTTCGTTCCAGAATTTGGGTCATGTCAACTGCCCAATACTTTTCATCATTTACTCAACCATTTTCTTTGTTTCAGTTGACTGGTTTTGTACATGAAAGAAACAGTTTCAGTTTAAAGCATGACTATAGGTCATAATATTGTTACGTCTCCGTTTGTTAATTAACTTTCCGTAACTTCGTTCCGACGAAACTTTAGCGACACAAGTCCTTACTTAATAAAACTGGTTTATTCTTTCCGAATATAACTTTACGATACACTTGATTTCAATATTCGCGCTACAACAAACACTATAACGAACGAACGTTAACTTCAACAATACCCTGTGACTGTAGTTCAATTACTCACTACCTACACACACATTATTCCGTCACGTT
>NW_013678602.1:0-3067 GCF_000517525.1 Limulus polyphemus | reverse complement strand
GGAGAGAGAGAGAGTGAGAAAATATTTAGGAGTAACTCTAGAACTGTGAAGTGCCGCTCAATCTAATGTTTCTTTTTAAACAAGATAAACAACAGTATCTGGCCTTTTATTAAACAATATAAACAACAGTATCTGACCTTTTATTAAACAATATAAACAACAGTATCTAGCCTTTTTTAAACAAGATAAACAACAGTATCTGCCCTTTTTAAATAAGATAACCAACAGTATCTGGCTTTTTTCAAAAACAAGATAAACAACAGTATCTGGCCTTTTTAAACAAGATAAACAACAGTATCTGGCTTTTTTTTAAACAAGATAAACAACAGTATCTGGCTTTTTTTTAAACAAGATAAACAACAGTATTTGAAAAGTTTTGAAGATCGTGTTTAAAAGCAAGTCAAAAGTTTTCAACGTAAACTAAAATTTGAAACAAAATTATGAAAAACACAAAAAAAAAGAATAATAACAAAATTAATTATCGTTTTATAGTAACGACTTTACAGGCAGCTTAATATTTTTAATATCCAGCATATTACAGTACGTATTACAGTACATACGTACGAGATATTAAATAATTTTATTGCAGCTCAAAAAAATCGAAATCATGCAGGAAATAATAGTGAAAATTTGTTCTACTGGTTCTAGACAAAATGGATCATGATCGTCTTAATGACATCAGTGACATCTGCTAGATTAATACAACTGATATTATTGTACTATTGAGTTGTATTAATGATATTGTTGCACTAATGATATTATGGTGATACTGACTTGTACTGATGGTACCGTTGTACTAATAAGTTATACTAATGTTAGTGTTGTGTGACTGGGTTATACTTATGACACTAGTGCTAAGTTTTACGTGCTATTGTCTAGAAACGACTGTAAGTGATGGTTACTGTAATGTTTAGAAAATCACTTAACCTAAACCTTAACCTTTAAACAATGAAGTAATTTTGGGGATCGTGTTATAACATCGAAATATCTCAACTTGAACCTGGAAATAATAAATGCGGGGAAACAAACTACACAAAAAACAATGCTAAAGTAAGGCATATAATATTTACTTTGACATTAGTATAACTAAAAATATTTAACGACGAACTTTGAATTATGTTATCATTACATTTCTACGTTCTTTTTTAAACCCCGTGACTGGTTAACAAAAATTTACAATTTTCGAATTCGCCGCTAGGCGTTCTAGTAACAGGAATTTCAGAAACTAAATAACTTTTCCTTAGTATATGTACCCAAAAATAAATAATAATACGATACTCCATTTTCTTCTGGGCGTGGCTATCTTTTTTTAATTCACATAGCTCGAGCGAAGCTCATGCGCGAAAATAAACGTACTTTATCGCGTGCAGTAACACAATGACAAATGTTTCTTATTTATTATAAATATCTATACAAGTTACGTGACTTTTATTTGAAGTTATTCAAGGCCATCTGATCAATCACGCAATCTTGCATTTTTCTCTGTTTTTTTTTAAGAAGGACATTCTGCTGGTACACTCAGAAAGCGAAATGCCAACATTGTTGCATGAAGTTCCTGTTGGATGTATGGAGCTGTAAAAATTTGGAAAATTTTGTGTTTCTAAACTCCTGATGTTAATTATTCTACCAAACCGCATGCTTTCAAATTCACACGTCGTATTTCCAGACTGTACTTGAGGATAAAGCCGAAAGGCATGTTTTTATTTTCTTTAATTCGTCTGTACATTATTTTGGCTGGGTGTGGCCTAATGGTTAGCACATCGGGATGCGGATCAAACAGTCTAAGGTTCGCGTTCCGCACGTTCAGCTGTGAATGCGTTATAGGAGATGCAGTTAATCATGTTATTCGGTTCAAAGCCCGACAAGGTTAATTGTATTCAACCTGGTCAATATTTCAAAATTATTGACTTGAGTGCTAGGCTTTTCTGACTTGGTTGTTTAGCCCACATGTACATAAACTACCGGTCATTACTTCCTGGGAAGTTGGAATTATTTTGTTAATTGCATGACCTTGGCTTGACCTACACACACACACGTCGTATCGTAGTGTCTATTTTATTTGCATAATATTTTCATTCACATATTATACGAATACAGAGTAACTCAGAAATAGAACTCTATAAGATAATATAATAAATGTATTTATTGATAGTAACCTGTTTTCTTGCCAGGTAACACAGCGCAAAGACAAACGTAAATGAGAACAGAATAGGTCAAGTCAGAGTTGGTCTGTCATGGCCTGATAATTACAGCGCTTGACTCCCCGTCAACGAACATATTGGCCCTTTCATTCGTGGGGGACGTAATAAAGTGACGGTCAATACAACCACTCGTTGTTCAAGAGTCGCTCAAGAGTTAGCGGTGGGTGGTCTTCCCTCTAGTCTATCACTGCTCAGTGCAGACGGCCCCCGAGTAGTTTTGTGTGAAATTCAATACGAACCAATTCAAGTATTAAATAAAGGCTCAGTGGTATTCATTGGAAATAATGTCAACACTCTGTCCACTGAGTGGGTCCGTAAACAATAGAAAACACATCTGCATCCAACATGTACTATTGTATTTTGTATAACAACATAGTGCTATTACTTTTATGACGCCCTCTATTCATTCAGAGATAAAATAGAATAAAATACAATATTTTTTTGTGAATAACAAAGAACCGTCCGCCTGGTTATCCTACTCGAGAAAAGACGTGTTAGATATAACAGAATCAAACAAGAAATGCGGGCATCATTTATTCTCTACTTTTTGCTACCACCATCAACACTAAGACAGTTAGATGGTCTCACGGGAGTTGATTATAGGATTTCCATAGTGTAATTCTTATGGATTTGATTGGTAACGAGAAAGTAACAAGAGCAGAAAAGGAACCAGAGAGATAAGATAAAGAAGGAGAAACAAAAAGAACTGAATACAGGTACTGTTAAAGATACGTAATAATAGCCTGAGTTCGTGGATATATGAGGTGTCGTGATACTTACTGGAACCAGAGTAGATAGAGTTATCAAATAACTGCCATATATATAGATATATATATATATACGAAGGATACCATTGTTTGTTATAG
>NW_013678601.1:2228-10009 GCF_000517525.1 Limulus polyphemus | reverse complement strand
TGACCGTCACATTATAACGCCCCCACGGCTGAATGGGCGAGCATGTTTTGGTGGGACTGGGATTCGAACCCGCGACCCTCGGATTACGAGTCGAGCGCCCTAACCAACTGGCCATCCCGGGCCATCAAAACTTTGTTGACAGTAGGAAGGGTTGTAAAAATTACAGATATTAAATTGGTTCATTGTAAACTGATAGACTTGGAAAGAAGCTGGTGAACAGCACCGATAGTTAACAATTTGGTTATACACTATTTAAGTACTAGGATTTCACCGTCACTTTTATAACGCGCCCTCAGCCCTGAAGTGCGGAGCGTGATTTTGTGGCAACGGGATGCAAACTTGAATTTATAGCCTAAAACGCTAAGCGGGAAAGAATATAGAAATGTTTTGTACCGTGGTATTTCACAAGCATTAATGTCCCATTTGTACCGTGGTATTTCACAAGCATTAATGTCCCAATTTGTACCGTGGTATTTCACAAGCATTAATGTCCCACTGAATATATTTACTTCTAAACTCTGAACTCTGAGCTATCAAGCGTTATTCTTAGTAAGAATCGAGTGTTACTAATATAAATCATCTTTAACCCTAATCTACCAAGCGTTAGGCTTAGTAAGACTCGGGTGTTACTAACATAAACCATCTTTAACCCTAAGCTAGCAAGCGTTAGGCTTCATTAAGAATCGAGTGTTACTAACATAAATCATCTTTAACCCTAAGTTAGCAGGCGTTAGTCTTAGTAAGAATGGGGTGTAACTAACGTAAATCATCTTTAACCCTAAGCTAGCAAGCGTTAGGCTTAATTAAGAATCGAGTGTTACTAACATAAATCATTTTTAACCCTAAGCTAGCAAGCGTTAGGCTTAGGAAGAATCGGGTGTAACTAACATAAATCATCTTTAACTCTAAGCTAGCAAGCATTAGGCTTAGTAAGAAGCGGGTATTACTAATATAAATCATCTTTAACTCTAAGCTAGCAAACGTTAGGCTTAGGTAGAATCGGGTGTAACTAACATAAATCATCTTTAATCCTAAGCTAGCAAGCGTTAGGCTTAGTAAGAATCGGGTGTTACTAACATAAATCATCTTTAACCCTAAGCTACCAAGCGTTAGTCTTAGGAAGAATCGGGTGTAACTAACATAAATCATATTTAACCCTAAGCTAGCAAGCATTAGGCTTAGTAAGAATCGGGTGTTACTAACATAAATCATCTTTAACCCTAAGCTACCAAGCGTTAGGCTTAGTAAGAATCGGGTGTTACTAACATAAATCATCTTTAACCCTAAGCTAGCAAGTGTTAGGCTTAGTAAGAACTCCACATGTTGGCCATCACTAACGATATTTAACAATAAGTTATCAATAGCTAGTCTTAAGGAGAGCAGTGTACGTCTGTCGTATATGACCTGAAAATCACAACGCTTAATTAAACGTCTTTATGGGTTATGTACTCCTGTATTTAATTTCTACAGAAATAATGTACTGTATTACAATGGGGAGCATAAAATTAATTATGTCACACTGTTTGGTAATGGGGAGTCTCATAACTATAGATTTATGTGACACTGTATGGTAATGGGGAGTCTCATAACTATTGATTTATGTGACACTGTATGATAATGGGGATTCTCATAATCATACAATTATGTGATACCGTATGGTAATGAGGAGTCTCATAATAATACATTTATGTGACACTGTATGGTAATGGGGAGTCTCATAAGAATACATTTATGTGACACTGTATGATAATGGGGAGTCTCATAATAATACATGTATGTGATACCGTATGATAATGGGGATTCTCATAGATATACATTTATGTGACACTGTATGGTAATGGGGAGTCTCATAAGAATACATTTATGTGACACTGTATGGTAATGGGGTGTCTCATAATAATACATGTATGTGATACCGTATGATAATGGGGATTCTCATAGGTATACATTTATGTGACACCGTATGGTAATGGGGGAATTATTTGATACTGCAACCTGTACCACGTCGTGGTTCATCAGAAACACAAACACACAAAATGAAGTTCCTTCGAAACTTGTTCTTGATTGTGTTGGAGTACGTTTAAATCGTTTTGCCATTTGCTAGGTTGATTTTTCATCAGACTGTATAGAAAACAACGTGTTTTATGTTTCATTTCATGGTTTTATCATGTATATAATCTCAACAAATTGCTCTTAACGTTCAAACTACCCATGAAACAATGAAGGTTAGAAACAACGTGCCCTGTTTACTCTTCACGCAACGATAACTTTGATAACTTTCAATTTTGGTCAGAAATAGTATCGTTTTTCTTCCCATCAGTCTTGAAATGTCCACGTGTAATTTCGTTGAAACGCAATCTTTCGTCTATTTAGATGTTTTCACTGTACATGTCACATTTACCACAAAGTAAAACACAATCTTTAATGAGATAAATCCTTGTATGATGACTAGAAGTCCTAGCAACAGTTAATACAGTTAACTAACAAGGAGAAATACTGCTTATCTGAATGGAACTTTGCCCTATTATTATTATCAAACTTTGCCGTATTATTATTATCAAACTTTGCCGTATTATTATTATTAACCTTTGCCCTATTATTATTATTAATCTTTGCCCTATTATTATTATTAAACTTTGCCCTATTATTATTATTAAACTTTGCCTTATTATTATTATTATTAGAATTTGCCCTATTATTATTATTAAACTTTGCCCTATTATTATTATTAACTGTTATAGAACTAATGTCAATATGTGTGTGTGTGTGTGAAGTGGTTCTCGAGAACGTGACAGCCCCTTATAACAAGTAGTGTGTTTTACTGAGCATGTTTATGACGAGCGTGGCCAAGTGGTTGGTCTGCCCGGACTGTGACTCCGAGGTTATAGCCCCAAGATGCGGAACGTGTTTTAACGGCACCAGTTGGCGAACCACGGCTCTAGTTGTCATCGCCTTGGGGCTGTGGGTGGGATCTGGTTATGAGCGTCGCTATTCTTTCAGATAATTCTAACACAAGAGCTGCTATGAACACATGGCTTTTAGGCCTCAAGTAAAATCCATGAACACATGTTCACTTTTCTTCTCAAAAGAGTTTGTTTGTCTGTTGTTAAACGCAAAGCCACAACAGTCTTTCCGTACTGTGCCACCACGGGTATCGAAACCAGATTTTTAGCGTTACAAGCCATTAGACTAAACTACTGGTGAGCACCACAAAAGAAATAAAGTTTTTAAAACCGTTTCACCAAGAGATGAATCCAATGTCCAATCAGGCAAGTCAACTTAAATCTCACGTAAAATGTTCAACTCGTCAATCTATCGACGTCAACTACAAGTGTGATAACATTCCCGAGACTTCTTCAGTCATGAATTTGGTATTTTATAACTTCTAAAGAAATGAATCATTCGTGTTTGTTTAGTAAAACTCCAATAGCTTTCCTACAATATTTAAACAAGAAGTAACATGAAAGAAGACATCAACATCCTATGCACGGACTGGTTTAGATTCAAATCCATATTCGTGTTATCGGTATTCATAAACTCTAACTCACGCTGTGCCAGTCAATTCAGCTGAAAGAACATTTACCTATTTATATCTTATGATACGTTTAAAACTTTATATACTTATAAAAATATAGTAAAGTTATCGTGTAAAATATTATTATTAGTAAAATTCAGTTATTTTTCTACCATAAAGTAATAAACACGCTGCTCGTACTTAGAACATTCATACGTGGAAAGACTTTTATCCATCTTCGTTCCTAGGAGAAAACTGATTCAAACCTTGAAACTATTACACATAGTTCATTAAATAAACTGGTGGAAGACATGGGACTTTTTAAAGTACTGAATGAGATGAACATCCGGGGCTTAAGATACAGTGTACTCTACAGATTATAACCTAAAAATGACACACTACAGATTATAACCTAGATATTATACTCTACAGATTATAACCTAGAGATTATAACTTTTCGATAAACAAAGAGTTAACGAGATTACACACTACAGATTATAACCTAGAGATTATACCCTACATATTATAACCTAGAGATTATACCCTAGAGATGACACACTACAGATTATAACCTATATATTATACCATAGAGATGATACACTACAGATTATAACTTAGAGATTATACCCTAGAGATTACACACTACAGATTATAACCTAGAGATTATACCCTACATATTATAACCTAGAGATTATACCCTAGAGATGACACACTACAGATTATAACCTATATATTATACCCTAGAGATTATAACCTAGATATTATACCCTAGAGATGATACACTACAGATTATAACCTATATATTATACCATAGAGATGATACACTACAGATTATAACTTAGAGATTATACCCTACAGATTATAACCTAGAGACTATACCCTAGAGATGACACACTACAGATTATAACCTAGATATTATATCATAGAGATTATAACCTAGAGAGGATACACTACAGATTATAACCTAGATATTATACTCTACAGATTATACCCTACAAATTATAACCTAGAGATTATAACCTAGATATTGTAGGGTATAATCTCTAGGTTATAATATGTAGGGTATAATCTCTAGGTTATAAACTGTAGTGTATAATCTCTAGGTTATAAACTGTAGTGTATAATCTCTAGGTTATAATATGGTATAATATATAGGTTATAATCTGTAGTGTGTAATCTCTAGGGTATAATCTCTAGGTTATAATATGTAGGGTATATCTCTAGGGAATAATATATAGGTTATAATATGTAGTGTATCATCTCTATGGTATAATATATAGGTTATAATATGTAGGGTATAATCTCTAAGTTATAATCTGTAGTGTATCATCTCTAGGTATAATCTCTAAGTTATAATCTGTAGTGTATATCTCTATGGTATAATATATAGGTTATAATATGTAGTGTGTCATCTCTAGGGTATGATCTCTAGGGTATAATCTGTAGTGTATCATCTCTAGGTTATGATCTCTAGGTTATAATTTCAAGGTTAAACACGAGATTCTGTTTTGTAAAAAGACTTAAATTAAATCAAACAACTTATTGGTATAAATGTATATCAATCTTACGTTTATCAACGTTCTATGCAAATGTATATCAATCTTACGTTTATCAACGTTCTATGCAAATGTATATCAATCTTACGTTTATCAACGTTCTATGCAAATGTATATCAATCTTACGTTTATCAACGTTCTATGCAAATGTATATCAATCTTACGTTTATCAACGTACTAGTACAGATATATATATGAATTTTGTGTTTATCAACGTACTAGTACAGATATATATATGAATTTTGTGTTTATCAACGTACTAGTACAGATATATATATGAATTTTGTGTTTATCAACGTACTAGTACAGATATATATATATGAATTTTGTGTTTATCAACGTACTAGCACAGATATTTTCATGCATGTATTCTAATGGAATAAGTTATTTTTAAATGATTTTTTATCTCATGGAAAATTATTGATCGGTACGGCTGTCTTCGTTAGGCTAAACATTTAAATAATGAACTTAAATAAACTATTGACACTATTATTTAACTTTTTCTAATAATGTTTAGAAAACACGAACAACGTAGATGGCGCTAAAATCAACTTTAATTAATAGAATTTAGAAGAATATTTTACACTATTAACTATAACACTGTACATAACTAAGTATAACAGTGACGTGAATATGGTTTGGAATTGTGGGTATTTATTGTTTGATATACACGATCTTACCATTCTGAACGAGCAGGAAGACACCTATCATGTGCAGACATGAAAATAACATGACTGTTCAAATTCTATGACGTGTATGTTGACTGGAAACAAACGTGGAGGGGATCTTTCTTTGTAACAGATGTTTTCAAACTCTGTAAATACAAAACAAAGTTAAGCTTTTTCAAGATACTGCCAAAATCTACGAAAATAATCATTATACACACAAATCAAAACCAATTAACTTTTGAAAAAACAAAATAAAACTGAAAACGTAGTTGATCTCTTTTTGGAATGTTATCCAACATACAAAAAACATGCAAGAACACTTAGAAATATAATGTGTAAAAATCACAACAGTTGAGCAAACGAAGAAGAACCATACCACTCACTAAAAGGTTTAAAAAGTGGAAAGTGGTCATGAGCGTAATCCGTGCCTGTCCAATCCCCAAACATCAAATGTCGAGTCTACACAAACACAGCAATTAATCTCTAAACATCAAATGTCGAGTCTACACAAACACAGCAATTAATCCCCAAACATCAAATGTCCAGTATACACCAACACAGCAACGAATCCCCAAACATCAAATGTCCAGTATACACCAACACAGCAACGAATCCCCAAACATCAAATGTCCAGTATACACAAACATAGCAACGAATCCACAAACATCCAATGTCCGGTATACACAAACACAGCAACGAATCCCCAAACACCAAATGTCGATTATACACAAATACAGAAATAAATCCCCAAATATCAAATGTCCAGTATACACAAACATGTTTGTATATACTGGACATTTGATGTTTGGGGATTCGTTGCTGTGTTTGTGTATACTGGACATTTGATGTTTGGGGATTCGTTGCTTCAGCAATTAATTCCCAAACATCAAATGTCCAGTATACACAAACACAGCAACGAATCCCCAAACATCAAATGTCCAGTATACACAAACACAGCAACGACTCCCCAAACATCAAATGTCCAGGATACACAAACACAGCAACGACTCCCCAAACACCAAATGTCCAGTATACACAAACACAGCAACGACTCCCCAAACACCAAATGTCCAGTATACACAAACATAGCAACGACTCCCCAAACACCAAATGTCCAGTATACACAAACGAGACATCAAATGCTAAGTTTTTAGGTATAGTTAGCAATGAATTTTGAAACATAGGTATATAGAGAAATGAGGAGAGAGAGAAAACCAAATACTGAAAGTTAGTTGAGGTTTCAGGAATGTGATTACCCTTGATTAAGATATACGAGTATCAAAGCATGACGCGGGTACGTCTATAGAATGTTCGTGTGTATTTCTAATCATGGTACAAGAAGTACCGGTAGGATAAATAATTCGAAATGATTAATAAATTATAAGTTCTGCAGAGCAACACTGGGAACATTCGTCGACTGGCTGGATAAATAATTAAAGGTTGTAAGCTTATTTATTGCTCCAATTAGAAAATACATTGTTGAATAGACTTGGAAAACAGGCTCATTCCTATATATTTGTCATATAATTAAATAACACATTAAAACCTAATTAACGAGGTTTTCTACAATGATGTTATATTTTATCTTTCAGTTTCTTGATAAACAATTAAAACTTTTCTTTACTGATCATTGAAAAAACAGTTTCGAGAAACCATTAATTGATTGTATAAAATACATGTTTATTTATTTATTTCAGACATGGTTCAAGCAGATATGGTATTGGTTAGATAGATATTAGTATTGGTTATATGGATATTAGAATTGGTTAGATAGATATTAGTATTGGTTAGATAGATATTAGTATTGGTTAGATAGATATTAGAATTGGTTAGATGGATATTAGTATTGGTTGGATATATATTAGTATTGGTTAGATAGATATTAGTATTGGTTAGATAGATATGAGTATTGGTTAGATAGATATTAGTATTGGTTAGATAGATATTAGTATTGGTTAGATAGATATTAGTATTGGTTAGATAGATATTAGTATTGGTTAGATGGATATTAGTATTGGTTAGATGGATATTAGTATTGGTTAG
>NW_013678601.1:0-1228 GCF_000517525.1 Limulus polyphemus | reverse complement strand
ATTGGTTAGATAGATATTAGTATTGACTAGATGGATATTAGTACTGGTTAGATAGATATTATTATTGGTTAGGTAGATATTAGTATTGGCTAGATGGATATTAGTATTGGTTAGATTGATATTAGTATTGCCTAGATGGATATTAGTATTGGCTAGATGGATATTAGTATTGGTTAGATAGATATTAGTATTGGTTAGATAGATATCAGTATTGGTTAGGTAGATACTAGTATTGATTATATAGATATTAGTATTGGTTAGATAGATATTAGTATAGGCTAGATAGATATCAGTATTAGTTAGGTAGATACTAGTATTGGTTAGATCAATGAGATTTCTAACAAAACTTGGTACTATAAATATTTCTGTCAACATTCTTGTTGCACGACGAATGGTGGGTTGGGTTAAAGTGTTGTTTGTAAAGACAATACACAAGGTGGATTTGAGGTAGGACATTGTACCAGTTTGTCATTGTAAAAAGCGGTTTGGCTGTGATTAGAATGTTTGCCAGTTAACTGGTGAGACGTAATAAAATGTATATTTACGAGATGTAAGTTAATTTAAGTTTATATATTACAAAAACAAAAGTATAAACATTAGACCTTCTAGATTTATAGCACAAATTAATAGCTAATTAGTAAGCTGCAATAAAAACTAGAATTTGAAATTTTCGGTATTTACAGTTACGCCAGAGAGTTAAGTGAAAGCTGTAGGGGGAGCCAACATGTGTGTAAACACTTCATTAGAATTATCTACAAGATGTCTGATCTCTGATATGTGAGAGGAACGCACAACAGATTAGGCTTAGTCACGTCATTACTCGCTGCTGTGCATACACTAATTAAAAACAAGACATACTCTCATCATCTTCACCGGAAAATGTTTATCGCTGCATGGATTTGCATGCTTTTGGCTGTATCGAGCAAACACAGCGATAAATAAGAACATTTCTTTTTATTCTGTAATTAACACGTAGAGACCGTAGAAAACCAGCCAGAAGACGATGGTTTTAAAGGACATTCTGTGTCAGATAGAGGCCACAGAAAACCAGCCAGAAGACGATGGTTTTAAAGGACATTCTGTGTCAGATAGAGGCCACAGAAAACCACCAAGAAGACGATGGTTTTAAAGGACATTCTGTGTCAGATAGAGACCACAGAAAACCACCAAGAAGACGATGGTTTTAAAGGACATTCTGTGTCAGATAGAGACCACAGAAAACCACCAA
>NW_013678600.1:9074-10982 GCF_000517525.1 Limulus polyphemus | reverse complement strand
CTCTCTCTACCTGTCTGTCCACCTATCTCTCTATCTACCTGTCTGTCCACCTATCTCTCTCTCTCTACCTGTCTGTCCACCTATCTCTCTATCTACCTGTCTGTCCACCTATCTCTCTCTCTCTACCTGTCTGTCCACCTATCTCTCTATCTACCTGTCTGTCCACCTATCTCTCTCTCTCTACCTGTCTACCTGTCTGTCCACCTATCTCTCTCTACCTGTCTGTCCACCTATCCCTCTCTACCTGTCTGCTGTCTGTCCACCTATCTCTCTCTCTCTCTACCTGTCTGTCCACCTATATCTCTCTCTATCTACCTGTCTGTCCACCTATCTCTCTCTACCTGTCTGTCCACCTATCCCTCTCTACCTGTCTGCTGTCTGTCCACCTATCTCTCTCTCTCTCTACCTGTCTGTACACCTCTCTCTCTATCTATATTACACAATCTTATGTGAAACAGAAGCCAATTATATCGTTTGGTTTTATTTTACAGGAAGACGGAAACTTTTGTTTTTTAACTGCAGGGGGCGAGTCAGTCGGTAAAGTAGGGCGTGAGAATATACACGTTTAGGTGAAACTCGTAGAGTATCTTCTTACACGAGTTATAAAATCCCGTGTGACAAACTGATCTTGTCCCCAACCTTGCGGATATCTGTGCCACGACCTTGGCTAACACTAACTGCAACATAGATTTAGTTCAAACACTCTGACTTCCCGATAAAATTTCAGCTGATTAAATAAATATCTCACTAAATCCTTCCATACTTTACTTTCACCAAATCTTGACCTCAGTACCGGTTCCTTCAACAGGTGAACCAATTCATTGATCAATTTTATCTCACCATTATAAATTTATGTTTTATGTTGTTGTTTTTTTTTAGACAAAGCTAAACAACAGACTACCTATTGCAATATACACCAAAAAGTTTAATGAGAAAAAAACAAACAAAAAACACAATAGAAATGTTATCTTTAAATTGAAAGCACTAAACCAAAGACATCCATATTTTGGAGTGTCATCTTATGGCCTGGTGGTTAGGGCGTTCGACTCGCAATGTGCGGGTTCGAATTCCGCCACCGAACATGTTTTCTCTTTCAGCCTTAGGAGCGTTCTGATGTGACCGTCAATCCAACTTTTCGTTGTTAACGAGTAGCCCAAAAGTTGGCGGTGGGTTGTGTTGACTAGCTGCCTTCCCTCTAGTCTATCACATCAAAATTAGGGACGTTGTCTTCGAATAACTTTGCGCGAAATTCAAGAAAAACAAACAAACATAAATCCGAAGACGGAAGCCAGACGTTCGTATCGGTCGTTAACAATGTAGAACAAATAACGTTGCTTATGGAAGTAATGACGTCACAATATATCAGACGAAAATTATGCGCCTCAAGCTGGTGAAATATTTTACGTTTTTCTTTTTAATACTTTGGGTATAGGTTGACTCTAGATAGAGTTCTGAATTTCGGAGCTGGCGAGCCGAGTTTGAAATATTCCCATATTTTAACCTGTGATAATCAATCCCTTAACTTGTTGATGACTGAATCTCTTCCCTCTGATCAGTAGCTCAAAATTAGGGACGACGGCAGAGGGCCTTAGAACTTTTGCCATAAATACAAATACACATTTTTTTTTAACTCCCAAAAAATTCAATAATTAAAAGGGATTTTTTTTGTCGCGGAAAGCTATACAAAAGGCTCTTTGTATAAAATAGCCGTCCATGATTTTGAAGTAACCGACTAAAGGGAAGGAGGCTAGTAAATGTTGCCCACCGCCATCTTTCTGGTTACTCTTGTCTGAGTGCCCGGCATGGCCAGGTGGATAAGGCGCTCGACTCACAATCTGAGGGTCGCGGGTTCGAATCCGCATACCACCAAACATGCTCGCCCTTTCAGCCGTGGGGGCGTTATAATGT
>NW_013678600.1:6516-8074 GCF_000517525.1 Limulus polyphemus | reverse complement strand
CTTACACTGCTAAATTAGGGCCGGCTAGCGCAGATAGCCCTCGTGTAGCTTTGCGCGAAATTCCAAAACAAACAAGCAATACTCTTGTCTGATTCAATAGAACCGTAATTGTACCCATGGCCTGAAAATGCGGAGTGTGTTTTTGTAAGGTAACAGGTGTAAGTATTAAAGTGACATCTTTGTGGTATTTTAGGGTAAAATACCACAAAGAATAGGTATGTGTTACCACAAAGAAATAGTAAAATACCACATAGATGGTAATAAATACCACATAAAATAGTAAAATACCACATAGTAAATATGTAAAATACCACAAAGAATAGGTATGTGTTATTCCGTTTAGAATACTAAACATAGAATACTAAACGGAATAAAAAAAGCAGACATTAGTGAAAAGATAAGACACAGAAAGATGACGAAGAATTCTTTTAAATTTGATAGACACCGAGAAACTCACAAATTGTGAAAAAAGGGTAAAATGAGAGAGAGACCTTGGACAGATAAAGGTCTGTGGTGAACTTTAGAATTAGAACTGGTTGTAACCGATCCAGGTGTTACGTAATCGAGTGTTTACAGTTCCAGAATGTTCTCAAGTAACAGTGCGTAGTTATCACATACTTTATGATCAAAAGAAGCATTTAAACATATTCAATTCTCTTGTTTTAAGTTTTGCTCCAACATATTTACACACACATATATATATACATATACATACATGAAAATTCCAGACAGTTTCATCGAAACTTAAGCTGTGCACATTTTAGACAGACAAACAAAACTAGGGTACAAACAACAATGTAGGTATGACAAAATTTGTTTTAATAAAAGATGAATCTACAGAAGTAGGTTTATTTGTTTGTTTGTTTGTAATTAAGAACAAAGCTACACAATGGGCTATCTGTACTCTGCCCACCACGGGTATCGAAACCTGGATTCTAGCGTTGTAAGTCCGCAGACATAACAGAAGTAGGACCCATATGACGGTGGAGATACAATTTATCATAATTAACCTGTATTCGAAATGTATTGAAAATTATGAAAAAAATTGGTCCTTAAGCCTACAACATTCACACATAAAACCATCGTGTATCGTCTGCAAGTAGTCATGAACAGACAGTTGCTTCTAATAAGGCAGAGGAAAGATAATTTAACAAAATAGACTGCTACAAATGAATTGTTGGGATTGATAAGTAAACATGATCTCTGACCTTTGCGCTCCAGCTTCCAATTCTGTTTGTTTGTTGAATTTCGCGCAAAGCTATTCGAGGGCTGTCTGGGCTAGCCGTCCCCAATTTTAAAGTGATACATTAGAAGGAAATAATGCTTGGAGACGGGTTGAATGGGTGATGAAGAAAAACATTAACATAACAGCAAATGAACAACGTTTCGACATCATCAGGTACAAGTAGTTTACACTGACACAGATATATACAGTATTCAACAAAGAGGTCACATGACCAGATACTGTTGCAAGACTTAGAAGAGACATCTTGGCACCCCGGGGTGTTGGTTTAGAGTAGGGTTGTTTTGTTCAATTAAGATGGGATTCCTTGATTTT
>NW_013678600.1:4146-5567 GCF_000517525.1 Limulus polyphemus | reverse complement strand
TGAGTTGAGTTTTGTTGGGGGGGAATGTTGGGGAGTTTTACAACTATAGCTGGTGGAAATTTATGAAGGAATGCTTTATGTGGGGGAAGGCAGCTAGTCAACACCATCCATAATCAACTCTCGGGTTATTCTTACCAACGAAAAGTGAGATTGGTCGTCAAATCATAACGTCCTTTTGGTACAACATTCCAATATCGTAGTTTGTACCCAAGCTTTATTTTTTGTTTAAAATATGCACAACGTTTTGTTTTGGTTTAACTTTTATGTTTATATTTCAAGGAGTGTCAGTAACATGACAGGTAATAAAGACACTGTATGGTCGACTTTGGGGCCGGCATGGCCAGGTGGTTAGGGCGCTCGACTCGTAATCTGAGGGTCGCGGGTTCGAATCCCCGTCACACCTGGTCCCAAGTCCAGGATGAGAAAGGGGGAGGGTTGGGCGCGGGGCTAGCAACTCCACTCCGTAAAAAACAACCTGCTACAAGTAACTGCAACAACACCTTCCGTTGGCGAGGTGTTGTTGCGGCCCTATGCTCCACTGGGAGTTTACAGGAATTAAAAAAAAAGTCGACTTTGAATGATAATTCACGTGTAAGGCTCTTTGAAACTAAACACATGTGAAGTTCGTGTAAAGTTTAGCCATTATACCTGAAGTTCCCACAACTTTGTTAACTTATTGTTCAAATAGTTCGCTGGAGTCTCCTTGACCAATCAAAACATTGATTTGTGCGTGCTCGTTAATAGCTATTTAAGTGACAGAAGTCAAGGCTGGAATTTACCCTTCTACTACTGGGCATAGTATAACTACTTGTTATTCTGTCGGCTTTATATTGTACTTTTTGCTCGGGTTGATGACAACCAATCACAGTGTAAACCATCAGCACGTGACTCTGATCTGGTGCAATTCGTTTTACCATGATATTTGACATTTTTATTTTATACGTCACCGTTTCTATAATTATTTCTTGTGTTTCCAGGCAGCTGTGGTTTAATTATTCTTAAACACGTACACGTCAGGACCTGACCTCCCCGTACAACTTAAAGACACTTTACTACGTACTAGTTAAATTAAACTGCCAAGAAATAGACAGAATAACGGAGATCAATACCGGCTTCCACAAAAGAAGTGATACTTCATTTGGAAAGAACCAATATTTAGTTCCAGTGGGTACAAGCAGAATTTCATTCCTGTAGCACGCTGTAAAAACAAAGGTAAAGAAAAATGGATCAGGTCGGTTGTAAGAGACTTATTGTGAAAGATATTGTTGTCACTGTTCACGTGCCCGTTGACAGAAAGTCAGCCATGACCAATATTTAACAACGCCACGTGAGTGAACGAGATACGAGTCATTGTTTGGTAGACTGAAAAAAGGATTGACTGAAGATTTATCTTGATAGGCGTGGCCTAGTGGTTAGAGCTC
>NW_013678600.1:0-4125 GCF_000517525.1 Limulus polyphemus | reverse complement strand
AATTACTACCTTACTTCCTTTAGTATATTATTACTACCATAATGTTTCTCAGTATGTAAGAGTATGTGTTATATGAAGTGTGAAGTAAGTTATCTGATGGTTCTCAGCATGACGAGTATATGTTATATGAAGTGTGAAGTATGTTATCTGATGGTTCTCAGTATGATGAGTTTATTCTGTTTTATACTTGTTTCAACTTTTATAGTCTGACCAGAAGAAAACCTTTTATAGAAACTTCGAGTTGAAGTTTTAAAATCAACACTTCTATATTTGGTTCTGGCACAGAAAACACAACTTAGATTTATCTTAAAAACGAGTAGGTAGGTCAGACGAAAGTCCAAAGTTTTAAATCTACTTTTCCTGCAATACTTGTAAACAAAAAAACAAGACTTAAAACATAATTTTTTACTATTTTACATCTTTTTTTATTCAGTCAACTGTAATTACTCAACAACTGAACGAATAAAATTCTAACTCCCCCATAAAACGTATTTACAGGTAAGAAATAAACTTGTGTTTTGAAAAAATATATACAACCTATGTATATGTTATTAAGCACAAAGCTACATAATGGGCTATCTGTGCTGTGCCCACCACGTTATCGAAACCCGATTTTAAGCATTATTATTCTTCAGACTATCCACTGAACTATTTTAATTTTATTCTTATTGGCTCAGTTTTTGGCTGTTACAGCTCTGTCGGGAGATATTGATGAATTTCAGGTTCGCTAATTCAGTCGAAAATTACGTAAAGGACTACTGCGCATAATCGTCCCTTACTTTAAACTGTTAGAACTAGAAATAATTTTAGTAGTGTCTGTATTACTCACTAGATGGCAACCTAATACAAAGCAACAAGAGGAAACTTATTTTTGTACAGATGAGTGTTGAAAATTATAACCTATTTATCATTCTTCCAAAATGAAAATTTAAGTTATATATACAGTTGATAAATAATGAATTAAACAAGAAATATTAAAAAAGCATGACATGAAATTGAAACTATATATTCTCACGATTAAACTTAAAATGTCGTACTTTATTTTGAAAAAGCCTTAAAACGTTCAATCATTTTTAGAAACAACTTACTTTGATTAGAAGTTAAAAATGTTTAATTGATATAAAAACTAGATGAATATTTTAATATAATCCCAACTATAATTTTTTAAATTTATGGCACATACATGGAAAGTGTTTAATGAAAATATTTAATGTGTAGGATGACAAACCAAATTTTATCTTACTGATATTTTCTTTCAACAACCAAATTTATCTTACTGATATTTTTCTTTCATCAATGTGTAGGATGACAAACCAAATTTTATCTTACTGATATTTTCCTTCATCAATGTGTAGGATGACAAACCAAATTTTATCTTACTGATATTTTCTTTCATCAATCATCCTACACATTGATGAAGGAAAATATCAGTAAGATAAAATTTGGTTTGTCATCCTACACGCTGATGAAGGAAAATATCAGTAAGATAAAATTTGGTTTGTCATCCTACACATTGATGAAAGAAAAATATCAGTAAGATAAATTTGGTTGATGAAAGAAAATATCAGTAAGATAAAATTTGATTTGTCATCCTACACATTGATGAAGGAAAATATCACTAAGATAAAATTGGTAAACCAAATTTTATCTTACTGATATTTTCTTTCATCAATGCATTTCGACCACAGAAGCTATTGAAATACATCCCCTTTTTTATTTAAACACTGGTTTAAATATCTACAGTCTTTATATATATATACACAATTACCTCTCACAGTGAGTCAGTGGTGTGCTTGTAACTAGAAGTTGGTGTAAGATCCCTGTGGTGGGCACAACGCAGATGAGCCATTGTGTAGTGTTATGTTTTAATAAAACTGTCGTAACTGAAGCATTATTCACGTACTATAAACAAGTATTACCAGCCGCTAAAGCCTTGAATCCGAATGATTTCATCCTTAAAACTGCCATGGAGACAGGCTTTACCTGAGGTACAGCGATGAAGGAAACTTGAAATACATTACAGCATCCATGATCTTTTTACACCAATATGGATATAAATTTGTACAGGGTGACTTAAAAATCATTAAAACAAAATTTAAGTATAGTGACATATTAAATGCATTGAACCAATGATTGTAGTTTTGTGTTATTATTTATGCAAGTTCAATTTTTCTCAATGCTTGTTTGTTTGTTTTATAATTATGCACAAAGCTACACAAGGGCTATCAGTGCTCTGCCCACCACGGGTATCGAAACCCGGTTCCTAGCGTTGTAAGTCCGCAGACATACAACTGTGCCACTGGGGGCTTTTCTCAATGCATTTTGAAATACCTAAAGATGTATAACATATAAATTTTTATTTTCTTCATGAACACAAATCCTTTTAATTTTTTGACAAAAAAGACTAACAACTTGTTATTGTAGGCTCTTCTAGTGAATTTTGAGTTTGAAAAAAAAGGGATTTTTTTGACAACACGGTTTCTGTATGCAATAAGAACACTTTACCATATTCCAACATTGTTATAATTGGAATGTGGTTATTCTGTTTTATTAAGCCTTGTTTCAAATTGTACTTGTTAATTTACGTTTAATATCACATTAAGACTCAAATGTTTTACAAAATTCATTCATTTCCAAACGAAATTAATTTTTATTTAGAATGAAATCTCTGAGGGGGAACAGATATTCCACTGAGAAAAGTTACAAAATGATAATTTATATTTGGAAACTTTATTGAGAATAAGGAAGTTTTTACTGATGAAATTCCTGGTTTTTAGTAGTAGGTTGTTCAAGAGCAAGGTGTTCCTAAGAGTAGCCCCCCAGTGGCACAGCGGTATGTCTGCAGACTTACAACACTAGAAACCGGGTTTCGATACCCGTGGTGGGCAGAGCAAAGACTGCCCATTGTGAAGTCGTTCAGTACCACATGTTTCTATATCATATATAATTCTTAACGACAGAATTCAACGATTTTCGAGCCTCAAGTGTGTCAAGCTGTGAATTTTAAACTCTTGACACAGTACATCCTGTCTCGGTTTGCTCCACACCATATCAGTTGGTTGATGTTATAAACATGTATTTCCTTCCATCTTCTTCTATTAAATATGATGCCAATATTTGATTCGGGTCATACTCTTTGCGGCAAGTAGAGCCTCTGCAGCTACGTGCGTTCCTCGTGCACGTGAAAGATCGCGAAAGTCATTTATTATTTCGACAGCATGTCCGTCCATCCGGGTCTCCCTGGGACATCAAAACGGTGATATTCCGACAAACAGAAACACAAGTTACCTTTCTTTAAGAGCTCTGTCTAATTAAAATCAATAACACTGCGTGCCACGAATATCTTATCATCATTGTCTGTCGCCTGGTAATTGATGTGTTCCGAAACCTGCCTGTCCAGTTTTCCAAGTCTGGACATTCGTTATTCTTCTAAAAAGGTTTCAACCATTACAGAGGCCACGCCCACTCCAAAAGACCTAACCGGGTATTCAGTAAATTTCTATACAGTCTCTACAGGGTGCGTTCTGGATGTTTCTAATTCTAAAAACACGTGAGGGAAATCATAAAATAAGTATATAAAAAAGTTATGAGCAGCCTTATATCAGCCATATCCAGCGCCGGCTGAGATAAAGTGACAGCAGAGGTCACGAATCTTGTACACCAAAACTCGATAAAAATATAATGTGATTATACGAGATTATTATCGACAGTGAAGTGCTTAAACTTTTGATATACCAGCAAAGGCGTAAAGTTGACTTTTCTAAGCTGTCACCCCTAACACTCTTCGTCTTTCAACTTTGAAATTGTCTCTCTGTCCTGCGCCATAAGTCTCACATTTTTCGAGAACAATTACCTGACTTTACAGCACTATAAACCTCGCTTATAAATAGCTGATTGTTATAATCAGGACGTCACCATATTACCTACGTATTTAGCTATAGAATTTTCAAGATGCATCTGAAGGAAATGTAGTTTCATTTTCAGCCCATAGGTGGCACTAATTGAAAAATATTACTCTTAGGATTATTTGTTTGTTTGTAGTTATGCACAAAACTTGGTGTTTATCAGTTGGATGAAAACATGTGGTACTGAACGACTTGGTGTTTATCAGTTGGATGAAAACAT
>NW_013678599.1:5751-10249 GCF_000517525.1 Limulus polyphemus | reverse complement strand
TTTAATTAGAGATGAATTCTGCTAACAGAACTGGTATCGTATTCATCTCTAATTAAACGGAGATGAGTCTGCTAACAGAACTGGTATCGTATGTTTAATTGGAGATGATTCTGCTAAAAGAACTGGTATCGTATGTTTAATTAGGCAGACTCATCTCTAATTAAACATACGATACCAGTTCTGTTAGCAGACTCATCTTGTTAGCAGAATCATCTAATCATCTCTAATTAAACATACAATACCAGTTCCTGCTAGCAGAACCGGTATCGTATGTTTAATCTAAATGTGGAACCATGGTTTATAGACACAACGGCGTTTCAGTTTTATTTCTTTTTAGGTCATGATAACTTATCTAGGAACCTATCTCCACTCTTCTTTAATTTCACCGTTTATGCCAAACGATATATTATTTTAAGGTCTTGTAAAACGGAACCATTACGCTCGCATAATACTCGTTTTACCAAAAGTAATATTGTAGGAGACCCTAAAATATTTTTATAAAGACAGTTTTTTTTGTTTCAGAAACTGATCTTCGTCTGACAGTAATGCGTCACAGAGGGTTTAACGATCGGGCTTTTCAACTCCAAGATAAATAGACGGACGGAAACGAAAAAGAAAAAGGAGATACGGGTGTGTAGTGTGACACGTACTATACACAACTGTCATGCCTAAAGCACCGATATTACTGTTATTTGCGCATGCTCGACAGAGACGCGTTTTCTTAAGGTATATTGTTAGTTTCTGTCGTCTGAAATTGTTTGCGCCAGTCACGTTATTTTACTTTGTTTCTGTACTGTTTTGCTACTGACTTTATTATGATTATATTAAATAAGTCTATTAGAATTAATGAATACTATGTAATTAATAAATTGGAAGGTTTGTTGAATTATGTATTAATCGTTTTAGATGTTGAAAGCTCTCTTATTAATATTTTCAAATTATTAATCAACCACACAACCCATAAAGAAATGTACCCTTCTTTTTTAAAGACGTTTAATACAGTTTTTTATATGTTACACATTACAGTGTGAAAAACAAAAACGCGTTAAATGAGAGAAAAATTTATCAATTAACAAACAGTGTGTTCGGAAATGCTACTAATCTTGTATTTTGTTCTTTTTTTACAAGAAGAAGCTAAGACAGAACAGGAAAGCATATCTTACAGATCCCTGTAAAAGCATATCTTACAGACCCCTGTAAAAGCATATCTTACAGACCCCTGTAAAAGAATATCTTACATACCCCTGTAAAAGCATAGTTTACACACCCCTGTAAAAGTATATCTTACACACCCCTGTAAAAGAATATCTTACACACCCCTGTAAAAGAATATCTTACACACATCTGTAAAAGCATATCTTACACACCCTGTAAAATAATATCTTACACACCCCTGGAAAAGTATATCTTACACACCCCTGTAAAAGAATATCTTACACACCCCTGTAAAAGCATATCTTACACACCCCTGTAAAAGCATATGTTACACACCCCTGTAAAAGCATATCTTACACACTCTTGTAAAAGTATATCTTACACACCCCTGTAAAAGAATATGTTACACACCCCTGTAAAAGTATATGTTACACACCCCTGTAAAAGTATATCTTACACACCCCTGTAAAATAATATCTTACACACCCCTGTAAAAGTACATCTTACACACCCCTGTAAGAGAATATCTTACACACCCCTGTAAAAGCATATCTTACACACCCCTGTAAAAGTATATCTTACACACCCCTGTAAGAGAATATCTTACACACCCCTGTAAAAGTGCGTTTTCTGAATTACTTGAAGCAAATTATATTTTTATCAAGAAATTCGGAGTCAGTTTCAACAATGCTTACCGATGCTAAGGTTCGTACACGTGCAGATTAAAACAGAAAGGAGAAAAAAGATTTATGACATGTATAAGTAGAACTCTGAAACAATTGAAACATATCAAAAACACATTAAGCTAAACTATAGAAACCCCTAAGTTAATTTTCTTAACTGCAAGCTTTAGTGCTCCAATTGCCTATTTTAGCGTTTCCCAAAGTGTAGAGCGCGCTCCTCCAAGGGGCCTCAAATGATCTCTTAAGGTGGAAAGAACCATTATGGTAGAGTCAATAGTGCAGTATATAAAATTAAGAATTTTAATATATTTTTATAAATGAAAATAATAATTAATTACTACAGCACATAAAGCAATTTAATGTGTATCCGTGTATTATATCTCGTCATTTAATTCACTCATTTAAAAAAAACAGGGGGCGAGCAAGAAACCATATTTATTAAAGGGGCGTGAATGACAAAAGTTTGGGAAATACTGGCCTATTTGATTACCGTTTGTATTACATCAAGCTAGTACAGGGTACGCCAAAAGAAGTATGGGGGATTTCATATAATTAGATTTTCCAAAGCATTATTGAAAAACATTGTCGTTTTCAGAATGGAAATTGTAATGATGAACAGATGGACAATCTAACAGTGTTCTCTTATTGCTGAGCTTTTTTTTCTTCAAAAATGAATGCTCCATAACTGCTGTTCAAAGAGCATACCGTCGAGAACTTGGTGTTAAAGTTGATCCTTCTGAAGATGCAATTGTGGTTTCAACAAGATGAAGCCACCTGTCATACAACATAAGCAACAATGGTAGTGTTGCATGAACTGTTCCCAAACAGGGCAATTTGTCGTAATGGAGACATACATTGGCCACCACGACCTCTGGATTTGTCAACGGCAAACTTCCTTTTGTGAGGTTACTTAAGGACAGAGTGTATATCAGCAAGCCAGGGACACTACAGGATCTGAAAGATAACATAAAGACAGAAATTAATGGCCTTATGCGTAAAACTTTGACCTCTGCAATGGAAAGTGTCATCCTTAGAGCATTCCAGTGTGTAGCACTTCATGGTGGACACCTACCGGACATTATTCTTTATACTTAATGGTTACAAGAAATCTTATTCAGCTAAAGTTTCATAAATAATAAACACAAATTATACCAACAGATGTCGTTGTTGATTATTGTATTTTTAAGTCCTTACACTTCTTTTGGCGGGCCCTGTATTAACACAATAAAATGTAGCTTAATTTTTTAGATCTGCCACGTGCATAATTGATAAAAACGTCACTTCAAGGGAGATGTGAACCTAATTTTATCCACTTAGATAGACTGTACGGAACTATTATTAAAAACCTTTACTTAAAATACAATAGAAGTAAGTACTGTCACAACAAATACGTCCTGATGCTCATTCAATAAATATCAATGTAAATCCCTTTGTGTTCATTCCAGAATGAAAGATGCATAATTTATGCTTATTTCATAATTTTTTATGGTGGTTGCGAGATCGTTCAAATTTTCCGAACCCGAACAGAAATGGATCACTGAAGACAATAGATAAAATATAAAGTTTGCTCTTAGGAAACGTTTGGTAACTATTTGGACATTATAAAAATTTTGCATGTGAAAGTTCGAAATTTTTTTATGCACAAAAGACATATAGGCAAGATGTGAAAAAATTGCCCGCCCAATTTGTATATAAGAGCAATGGTATTATCTTCATCCTATTACTCGCGTTTTTGTGAGAAAATAACAAAAAGGAATACCACTACTCAGGAGAATTACTTCTACATTTCATAATAGTTTCGCTTACCGTCGCTAGATGGCAGCACATAATGTTTTTTAAACCAATTTCGCTAAAAATAAGTAAATAAATAAAGAATTAATTAAATTAATATTTAATGTATCAAGCACCCGAAGTATCTTTGCAAGTGAACGATCTGAGGATTAATGGGGAGGACAT
Organism: Limulus polyphemus; assembly: GCF_000517525.1. Taxonomy (NCBI): domain Eukaryota; kingdom Metazoa; phylum Arthropoda; class Merostomata; order Xiphosura; family Limulidae; genus Limulus; species Limulus polyphemus. Next base: position 6,455 of record NW_013678599.1, on the reverse strand, counting down.
CATATGGATCCCAGGCCATGAAATATGATACCACGCATACACATACAGCTCCAGGCTCGCCCCACTGAAGATTTGAAAGAAAGAAGACTGCTATATAATGTATTGATTTGATGATTAAGAAACTGGTGTTATCAAACTGAGACATCAATAATATGTATACTGACCCTGGCATGGGGTTATGATTGTGTGCACATACAGTAACCCGGGGTGAAGTTGGAAAGCGTTGGGTTCTGGGAATCTCCCAAACGTAGGTCCAGTGCTCCGGGGTACTTGTACCATCCTGGAGGAGCCGTTCCAGCTTCGCTGGCCTCCAAATTAATCCAAAAATAGATTATGTTTACTTTCAGCTGTAGTATCTATTTTAGGGAACATTAAGAAAAAATACTTGGAAGTTCAGTTATCTCTCAATAGATGGAAAACAAATAATAAGGAAAAATACTTGGAATTTCAGTTACCTCTCAATAGATGGAGCAAAAAATTAAGAAAAACTACTTGTAAGTTCAGTTATCTGTCAATAGATGGAGAAACATATAATAAGGAAAATACTTGAATATTCAGTTATCTCTCAATAGATGGAGAAAAATTACTTGTAAGTTCAGTTATCTCTCAATAGATGGAGAAAAATATATGGAAGTTCAGTTATTTCAATAGATTGTGAAAGAAATAATTAGGAAAAATACTTGAAAGTTTGGTTATCTCTCAAG
>NW_013678599.1:1607-4810 GCF_000517525.1 Limulus polyphemus | reverse complement strand
TTCTGGTAAGTCTCCCCAAACGTTGGTTCAGTGCTCCGGGGTACTTGTACCATCCAGGAGAAACCGTTCCAGCTTCGCTGGCCTCCAAATTAATCCAAAAATAGATTATGTTTACTTTCAGCTGTGGTATCCATGTTAGGAAAAATTAAGAAAAAATACTTGGAAGTTCAGTTATCTCTCAACAGATGGAGAGACAAATAATAAGGAAAAATACTTGGAAGTTCAGTTATCTCTCAACAGATGGAGAAACAAATAATAAGGAAAAAATACTTGGAAGTTCAGTTATCTCTCAATTAGTCTTAGAACATAGCAGAACAATAAAGTTTCCTCCAATATTTGAGAAGTAGATCTCAGAGTGTCAACATGTGAGCAACATGTTTTTGTTCTTTTGCTATTTCTCCATCGTACAAAATATTTTTCATAATTTATGTAAACAGTATTTCTCACCTCGATCGCAAGAAGTAGGATTCATTGTTGCTTACATGAATAATTTGACAGTTAGGTAGTTAAATAAAGAGATAGATAACACCAATCATATTGTTTGCTAGTATGGTAATAATATTCATAAAACAAATAACTTAGTAAAGTTTAGACCAACAAATGAATCTATGGATTGAAAATAAGATAAAGGCTTTGTTCTGAATTTCGCGCAAAACTCCATGAGGGCTATCTGCGCCAGCAGTCCCTTATTAATCAGTAATAGACTAGAGGGAAGGCAACTAGTCAACACCACCCACCGCCAACTCTTGGGCTACTCTTTCACCAATGAATAATGGGATTGACCATCACTTATAACGCCTCCAAGACTGAAATGTAATGATAACGAGGATTCGAACCCGCGAACTTCAAATTGCAAAGTCCAGTGCTCTAGCCACCAGGCCATTCCAGGCCCAAGATAAAGGTAATGTTTAGTTTGTGTTTCTGCCTTTGTTGCGAAGGCTTTTTTTTCTTTGCCTAAAAATCGTCCACATTCTGACTTTGTACGCTGTATACTAAATATTTGTTATCCAGGACCATATCTTTTGAAATTTAATCTTCATTTTGTCTTACATCAAGAAAATGTCAGTATAATTCATCTACTACACCTGTTGACATTGGGTTCTCTTTTTAGGTATTTTGAGAACAGGGAAATAAACAAAGAGAAGGCACTGAACACTTTATATAGTTTAAAATATTACTTCCTCTTGACAAACGTTCATGCTTACACCTTAAATCGCTACCACCAGGACTTTCTTCTTAATACTTAACACTTCGGAAAATGTCCGCAATGAACGAGTCTGAATCAATTACATATACTAGAGAGTCGCCCAGAATTATCTTTTCTATGTTAAAATTTAATAATTAACTCTCCCAACACGGGGTCGGTCAATTTGACCGAGTCAAGTGACCTTTTGTACTCGTTTAAATAAATAAAGAAATACAACATTCAGTTTTCAACATCATGTAACCCAACTCAAGCGGTTTTTATTGAGATGTCAGTAGACTTCTAAGAGTGCACCATTAGTGGCTCTCAGCACGTCTAACCGATATTCGATTTCAGTGCACTTCGTTATCCTGATCTTTAGCTCCATGACGTTTGTTATAGGTGTGCGATACACGATGTCCTTAATATACCCCCAAAGAAAGAAGTCTAGTGGAATGATATTTGGCGAACGCGGAGACCACGGAATTGGCCCACCCCAACCAATCCAACGCATTAAGCCTTTTCTTGCACAATTGACATTTACGAGGTAACACAACACACTGGAGTGAAAAAACAACATGACAATGAAAAACTGTTTGAGTTGGGCTATAAGATGTTGAAAACCGCATGTTTGTATTTCTTTTGTTATTCAACTATCAAATTTTAAAATAGGAAATATAATTTTGGGCCACCCTGTATTTTGAAAAAAAATGAACTAACATTAAGTTAGCAAATCACCTCTCATTTTCTGAAGAATTTGAACAAATTATCTGTGTGTAAGATAGAATGTTGAACGGAATTTCGATCGAAGACTGCTTACTTTCCTTTTCACAGTTTTCTCCTTTGGTTGAGTGATTCATCTTCACGTTTTTCAATTAAAACTCACTTTAATTAAACCAATGAGACAAGCCTCTAATCAAATGTTCATAACTTTCAACAAGATTACTTCCATTTCCAATTATCAATTTAATTCTAAATTTATTATTAAAAGTTTTCGTTTAACGAATTCGGAAAAAAAAACCATTATTCTAGTACCAATGATGTGAATCATTCCTCGAAGGCGTTGCTACTAATTTATGCTCCTAAAGACAGACTCTTGTGTCAAACTCAGCGCATTAGTCGATCAATATATATATATATGAATAGATAGATATATTCTTTTTTCACGAAAATAAAAAATTGCCAATGTCTTGCGGCCATTGATTAATATTAGTCCTTATGCCGTTCGGTCTAGCATTCTTTATTAATTATACTTTTTTTTTTCAAAGACTCGGAGAAAATCCCTTTTCAACAACAACAAAAAACAGCTCAGTTCACTGAATCTGACAATGATTGATGGAAATTCAACATTAAGCGTTTCCTATCGAATAAATGGCCTGATGGTTAGGGTGCTCGACTCGCATAAGTGGAACGTGGGTTCGAATCCTCGTCACCAAACATGCTCATCCTTTCATTTTTGGAGACTTTATAATGTAACGGTTAATCCCACTATTTGATTGTAAAAGAGAAGCCCAAAAGTTGGCGGTGGGTGGTGTTGACTTGCTGCTTTCACTCTAAGCTATCACTGCTAAATTAGGGACGGCTTGAGTACACTTGCGCCAAATTCAAAACAAACCTGTCGAATAAAATTTAAAAATCATCTATAAACAGGATTAGTTGTTGATTGAAAAAATCATAACCTTCTAACAACATAAGGATTTCATTACTAATTAGCATCACAACTCAATTATAAGATGTATTAGGTAAATTTGGGTACGATTCTGTGCTAGAGCCTCTTACTATTATTATTAGGCTAATATAAAATATGTTTAAAAACGACTTTGTATCAAGAATATGCTCTAGTGCTGGGTAGGCCTCACTTCAGTACACAGGTAATCATTCTTGATATGGATGATAATTAAAATCATAAATAATATTCAACGTTAAACTGGTACACAATTAAAAACATATTATTTAGGCTTATCTATGGCCTTCAAAAAGTTGACGACTCCACATGAGGATGACGTTGTAACGTCGAAAC
>NW_013678599.1:0-1315 GCF_000517525.1 Limulus polyphemus | reverse complement strand
AAAATACTATTATAGATGATAATCTTAGTAAGTATAATTTATTTTAAGATTTACAAAGAGAAGAAAAAAACAAATGACACAGTAACAACATAGCCTCGCGTAATAATCTATTGTTGCGTCAGCGAGGTCACGTGACTAGTGTCACGCCACCTCTCGAACCTTCGGGAATAGTCGGGAGATTACTAGATATAGGGTAGTCTAGTATATATATATAAGAAGGTGACAACGTGACGGAACAATATGTGTGTAGGTAGTGAGTAATTGAACTGCAGTCAGGAAGTATTTATTGTTGAAGTTAACGTTCGTTGTTGAAACGTTTGTAAAAGAGCGACTGTTGAAAATAAGTGTATCGGTAAAGTTATATTCAGAAGGAATAAATCAGTTTTATTAAATAAGGACTTGTGTCGCTAAAGTTTCGTCGGAACGAAGTTACGGAAAATCAATTAACAAACGGAGACGTAACAAATTGGTGTCAGAAAGTGGGATAAAAAAAGCAGAAGAAGAAGAAAAGAGAGGATGGAAACGAGAAGCGGCAAATCAAACTACAGTTTAGCAGATTTGATGGCATCAATACAAAAACAAGGAAAGAAACAAGAAGAACGAGAAATTAAACAAGAAGAGAGATTACAGCAGTTGTTAGAGGAAAAAAGAAAAGAAACAAGAAGAGAAACAAGAAGAGAAATTACAGCAGTTGTTAGAGGAAAAAGAAAAGAAACAAGAAGAACGAGAAAAGTAACAAGAAGAGAGATTACAGCAGTTGTTGGAGGAGAAAGAAAATAAACAAGAAGAGAAATTACAGCAGTTGTTAGAGGAAAAAGAAAAGAAACAAGAAGAACGAGAAATTAAACAAGAAGAGAGATTACAGCAGTTGTTAGAGGAAAAAGAAAAGAAACATGAAGAAAGATTACAGCAGTGGCAAGAAAACCTACAACAATGGCAGCTCGAACAGCAAAATAAACAAGAAAGATTACAGCAGTTGTTGGAGGAAAAAGAAAAGAAACAAGAAGGACGAGAAAAGAAACAAGAAGAGAGACTTCAGCAGTGGCAACTGGAACACGAAAGGAAACAAGAAGTACAAATGGAAAACATTAGTAAACTTAAAAGCGAATTAGATACGTTAAAGAACGATTTATTGTCTGTTACACAAGGAGGATACATTGACCATCGACTCAACCAGCCTCAGACAATGACAAGCCCTATCCAGACCTTGCAGCTAAACCCTAATGCAGACATATTCAGTCCCGTCAGAAGTCACATCCCAGATATGAATGTCAGTACTAGGAGTGATCCAGTACGAAGGCAGCCACAGGAATAC
>NW_013678598.1:8322-10215 GCF_000517525.1 Limulus polyphemus | reverse complement strand
GTAACATAGTGTAGAACTATTGTAATACTCTAGTAACATAGTGTAGAACTCATGTAACACACTAGTAACATAGTGTAGAACTCTTGTAATACCCCAGTAACATAGTGTAGAACTATTGTAATACTCTAGTAACATAGTGTAGAACTCATGTAATACACTAGTAATGTAGTGTAGAACTATTGTAATACCCCAGTAACATAGTGTAGAACTGTTGTAATACCCTAGTAACATAGTGTAGAACTATTGAAATACCATAGTAACATAGTGTAGAACTGTTGTAATACCATAGTAACATAGTGTAGAACTATTGTAATACCCTAGGCACACAGTGTAGAACTTTGTAATACCATAGTAACATAGTGTAGAACTATTGTAATACCATAGTAACATAGTGTAGAACCCTTGCAATACCATAGTAACATAGTGTAGAACTATTGTAATACCATAGTCACACAGTGTAGAACTCTTGTAATAGATAGATAGAGTAATGAGTGCTCTGGTAGATACAGTTAGATGGAGCGAAAGCAGGATAGAAAGAAAATCCACGAATAGATGCATTAAGAATAAACCAGCTCTGATCGTTCATTTTCATTTTTATGGATCAGGTCGGTTTGAAAAGAAACAGGACCAGAAAGAAACATAAAATAATGTCTCATGATATTGCATAAAACATGTCTCTCGCTATTACCGCCAAACAAGGTACACGTGCTCTATTTATAGAACCAGATTTATGAGACCGGTGCACTTGTATGTGAAAAAGAAAGACAAAAATGTAGTGCTAAGTGCGGTAAGAACGGATCGATGTTTTTAAACCCGCACCTAGCCCTAACCACTAGGAATCTGTGAGTATACATATCCTCGGGACCAAGCATGTTTGAAACCTTAGCTGAGGGAGGATTAGAGCCACTATACATCCACGATCTAGTCCGTGGGGGGAGAGACGAAGCAAGACGGGAAGAAGTTATTCAGCTCTAGAGGTATTACCTGGTTGCCATGGGAACCAGGGCGCTTTGAAAGGAGAGAGAAGAGACTTTACTATAAATTCTAATATATCATACTTCGATGGAAAGTTTTTATTTAACAATAGGTAGTGTGGCAAGTATCTTTCTGCCTGTTTTCCTGTACGTATTTATCTGTTTATAGGCTTATCTTCGTTTCTAATTATTATTTTTTTACCGTTTTTCTTTCTAAGTTTTCGTTGAGATGTATATATATATATATATAGTTAGTATTCTGTACCATTCCTCGTTTGCTTCAGGGCTTATAAACTAAAACTTGAGGTGCAATCCCCGCTATGAAAACAGCGAAAAAAAGCCCATTTTGCATTAAATCCAAACCAATAAGGAAACATTCTGGATATGAGTGACTGGAAAAAATCTTCCTATGGTATACACGTAGACCTTTTGTATTTTATTAACTTTTTCCAAAATAAGTTTATAAATTGTATGTCCTCCTTTATATTTACTCCTTCCAGCGGATCAAAACGTGTTCATCCTTAAATGGATTAGACGTGTTTTTTTGTTTTTTTGTTAAGCATCTCATTCGTAAAACATTCTATCGCTTCAAACACGAGAGAGAGAGATGACGAAGAAGGGTTCATTCTAAAGTGAAGTCGGGTTAATAAGATAAAGTTGAAAATATTTTATGTAAGTGAAGTGTGAACGGAAAACTTTATGTTCACAAATATATTTTACATATTGACTTCTCAGTATTTTTTAAAGAGAGAAAAATATTATGTTTTATAGGTTAACAACACTACATAATGACTGTTGGAGTAGCGTTGTGTTTGACAGGTTAACAACACTGCAGTATGATTGGTTGTTTATGGTTGTGTTTGACAGGTTAACAACACTGCAGTATGATTGGTTGTTTATGGTTGTGTTTGACAGGTTA
>NW_013678598.1:6101-8071 GCF_000517525.1 Limulus polyphemus | reverse complement strand
TAATGACTGTTGGAGTAGCGTTGTGTTTGACAGGTTAACAACACTGCAGTATGATTGGTTGTTTATGGTTGTGTTTGACAGGTTAACAACACTGCAGTATGATTGGTTGTTTATGGTTGTGTTTGACAGGTTAATAATAGTAAATAATGACTGTTGGTGTAGCGTTGTGTTTATTGTTTGACAGGTTATCAACAGTACAAGATGACTGTTGGTGTAGCGTTGTTTTTATTGTTTGACAGGTTAACAACAGTACATGATGACTGTTGGTGTAGCGTTGTGTTTATTGTTTGACAGGTTAACAATACTACATGATACTGTTGGTGTAGCGTTATTTTTATTGTTTGACAAGTTAACAATACTACATGATGACTGTTGGTGTAGCGTGTTTTATTGTTTGACAGGTTAACAACAGTACATGATGACTGTTGGTGTAGCGTTGTGTTTATTGTTTGACAGGTTAACAATACTACATGATACTGTTGGTGTAGCGTTATTTTTATTGTTTGACAAGTTAACAATACTACATGATGACTGTTGGTGTAGCGTTGTTTTTATTGTTTGACAGGTTAACAACAGTACATGATGACTGTTGGTGTAGCGTTGTGTTTATTGTTTGACAGGTTAACAATACTACATGATGACTGGTTGTTTAGCGTTGTGTTTGTCAGGTTAACAACACTGGATGATAACTGATGGTATACATATAATCTTGCATAATCTTAAATAAACCATTTATAGCTAACCTCATAAAATATAATTGAATTACAGGAAAGTATGCAAAAAAGTTCAAGCTTACCCTTTTGTCTGACTTGCGTACGACGTTGGAGATTTTCCAGGCTAGTTCAGGTCCAGCGCTGCCCACTTGTTGACCCAATTCATAGTACTGAGTGATGGGATTGGCGTCTGTGAAAGCAGGGCCTGAAGGTTTAAACTTGGAAAACATGGCGGGCTCTCGTGGCATTGTTTAAGATCTGGTATCTTGAACACACTAGGAAACTGGGTATAAGATCTACTACCTTTGAGTTTGAAGTTGCTCATATATTGCCAAGTTAGTCTTAGCTATTGCTGTCGGGATGAAACCTTTCTAATGAACATCCATCAGTTTAGTTAAAAACATAACGTTCTGATTTGGAGAGGGAGGGAGGAAATCCTTCGTTTTTATTAGCGTAATGAAACTTTAACGTTGACTTGTAAATGCTATGATACTGCGTCTTACTTATAAAAGCTGAATATAATTAACAACAAAGAGATAAATCCATCATTCCTAACACTAACGTTTAGTTGATTCTCTTTAGATTTCTCGCAGATCGCACGTAACAGTGGCCGTTTCCTGACGTCCCTTGTTACCCAGTTTTAATGTTCGTGACTGTTTCCTGCACGTGATTGTTTTCCATCGAAGATCCAAATGTTATTTCTCTCAGAAACTAGAAAGAACCAAATATAATTTTGATACTTAAATTAAGAACCAAGTAAATACGCTGTTATAAATCTAGAAAGAACCAAAAGTTATATTGATATAAAAAAATTAAGAAAATTCAAATAATCACCCTGTTACGAAACCAGAAAAACTAAAAAAAAAACATTTTTTTTTGTTCGGCACATTATCGTACAAAATTAAGATTAAGAAACACAAAAACAGACTTGTTTTGGCACAATGAATGGTAAACTTTTTATTATTAGTTACAGCTGACAAGTTTCAGTAACAGTTACCAACCTCAACGCAAGTGGCTTAGCCTAAGCTAACATTGTAGTCACTAACCCTGATGATGATGATGTGTTACACAGTTACCATCATCAACGCTAGTGGCTTAGCCTAAGCTAACGTTGTAGTCACCAACCCTGATGATGATGTGTTACACAGTTACCATCATCAACGCTAGTGGCTAAGCCTAAGCTAACATTGTAGTCACTAACCCTGATGATGATGTGTTACACAGTTACCATCATCAACGCTAGTGGCTTAGCCTAAG
>NW_013678598.1:0-5155 GCF_000517525.1 Limulus polyphemus | reverse complement strand
GAAACTAGTCGGCTGTAACTAATAATAAGGTTTTTGCCATTCACTGTGCCAAAACAAGTCTGTTCTTGTATTTTTTACTCTTAATTTTAGGAAATACATATTGGTCTTTGGGTTAAGAGGAATGAGATAAATGTTTTAATTTCACTAGAAATAATTGATTGACATGTTAAGCTAGTAAACGACAACAACAAGAGTTATATTTCAGTCAAGAAACACCCATCATAGGTCTAGTATAATTCGAAAAGTGACGCCATGTAACACGCGTTGTTGTAGTACGAACAGACTGTTACATTAGAGAGAAGTACTTCAAGATCAGAACTATTGTAGAGTGTTAGGATAAACTTAAATATTATATTCTTTTGAAAACTTCATAAATTATAGCGTTTATCATTTCCTAGCTTCAGTCATTGGAAGAGTACTAACACATACTACATACTATCCCAACTTCAACAATAATACAGTGGACTGTGTTGTTTATCAATCAAATAGATAGCAATAATACAGTGGAATATGTTAGTTATAAATAAAATAGATAACAAAAATACAGTGGACTATGTTAGTTATAAATAAAATAGATAACAATAATACAGTGAACTATGTTAGTTATAAATAAAATAGATAACAATAATACAGTGGACTATGTTGTTTATCAATCAAATAGATAGCAATAATACAGTGGAATATGTTAGTTATAAATAACATAGATAACAATAATACAGTGGATATGTTGTTTATAAATAATATAGACAACAATAATACAGTGGATATGTTGTTTATAAATAAAATATATAATAATAATACAGTGGACTATGTTGTTTATAAATAAAATAGATAACAATAATACAGTGGACTATGTTGTTTATAAATAAAATAGATAATTATAATACAGTGGACTATGTAGTTTATAAATAAAATAGATAACAATAATACAGTAGATATGTTATTTATTAATCAAATAGGTAACAATAATACAGTTGATATGTTTATAAATGAAATAGATAATAATAATACAGTGGATATGTTGTTTATAATAAAATAGATAACAATAATACAGTGGACTATGTTTATAAATAAAATAGATAACAATAATGCAGTGAACTATGTTGTTTATAAATAATATAGACAACAATAATACAGTGGATATGTTGTTTATAAATAAAATATATGATAATAATACAGTGGACTATGTTGTTTATAAATAAAACAGATAACAATAATACAATAGATATGTTTATAAATAAAATAGATAACAATAATGCAGTGAACTATGTTGTTTATAAATAATATAGACAACAATAATACAGTGGATATGTTGTTTATAAATAAAATATATAACAATAATACAGTAGATATGTTATTTATTAATCAAATAGGTAACAATAATACAGTGGACTATGTTGTTTATAAATAGGATAGGCAACAATAATTCAGTGGACCGTTGTTTATAAATGGGATAGGTAACAATAGCACAGTGAACTGTTGTTTATAAATAGGTTAGGCAACAAATAATACAGTGGACTGTTGTTTATAGATAGGATAGGCAACAATAATACAGTAGACTGTTGTTTATAAATAGGTTAGGCAACAATAATACAGTGGACTGTTGTTTATAAATAGGATAGGGAACAATAATACAGTGAACTGTTGTTTATAAATAGGATAGGGAACAATAATACAGTGCACTGTTGTTTATAGATAGGATAGGAACAATAATACAGTGAACTATGTTAGTTCTAAATAAAATAGATAACAATAATACAGTGAACTGTTGTTTATAAATAGGTTAGGCAACAAATAATACAGTGGACTGTTGTTTATAAATAGGATAGGGAACAATAATACAGTGAACTGTTGTTTATAAATAGGATAGGCAACAAATAATACAGTGGACTGTTGTTTATAAATAGGATAGGCAACAATAATACAGTGAACTATGTTAGTTCTAAATAAAATAGATAACAATAATACAGTGAACTGTTGTTTATAAATAGGATAGGGAACAATAATACAGTGGACTGTTGTTTATAGATAGGATAGGCAACAATAATACAGTGAACTATGTTGTTTATAAATAGAATAGGCAATAATAATACAGTGAACTATGTTGTTTATAAATAGGATAGGCAACAATAATACAGTGGACTGTTGTTTATAGATAGGATAGGCAACAATAATACAGTGAACTATGTTGTTCATAGATAGGATAGGCAACAATAATACAGTGAACTATGTTGTTTATAAATAGAATAGGCAATAATAATACAGTGAACTATGTTGTTTATAAATAGGATAGGCAACAATAATACAGTGACTGTTGTTTATAGATAGGATAGGCAACAATAATACAGTGAACTATGTTGTTTATAGATAGGATATGCAACAATAATACAGTGAACTATGTTGTTTATAGATAGGATAGGCAACAATAATACAGTGGACTGTTGTTTATAGATAGGATAGGCAATAATAATACAGTGAACTATGTTGTTTATAAATAGAATAGGCAACAATAATACAGTGAACTATGTTGTTTATATATAGGATAGGCAACAATAATACAGTGGACTGTTTTTTATAGATAGGATAGGCAACAATAATACAGTGGACTGTTGTTTATAGATAGGATAGGCAACAATAATACAGTGGACTGTTGTTTATAGATAGGATAGGCAACAATAATACAGTGGACTGTTGTTTATAGATAGGATAGGCAACAATAATACAGTGAACTATGTTGTTTACCAATACAATAAGCTAGCAGCACTACTAGAATTACGTGTTTTATATACAAGAACATTAAAGAATAAGTCCACCTTATTAGAGGTAAATCAAGATATTTACAGAATACTACATATCATTCACTGTCTTCGATACTGAAACTACTTGTCACAAACTAAGAACTACAGAAATATTTTGTTATTTTATAGTGAAATTACATGTTACTTTTCGGTATTTCGGAGGGCTGTCCCTGATATACGCTATATTCATACGGGGTGAAATTACACTTCTCGTTGTCGTTGAAATATACTATATCTAATCCTTGATATGGTCCTCATGAGGCTACCTGTAATTTATTTCTGTCACAACATCTTTTATCATCAATATGAGAGACACAAATGGTTGTGATACATTTAAGACGTTAGTCAAAATATTGGTATGAACATTTTTTTTCATAAGGAAACCTTTTTCTCGGTTTTCTCTACTAGACGGAGAAGCTTTACAACAAACAATAAAACAAATTAATAGAGACAAGACTTATTCAACGGATGGGGTAACTACGATATAGCGCGAAATCAGGTTACAGATTTTAAATAAAACTGTTTTAGAAGTAGCTAAGCATTCAGGGGAGGAACGTTTAGCTGCAGTTCGAAACGTTTTTAAAACGTTTCACGTTTCGAAGTGAACTATGCGAAACGGCTCTGCTTTACATGGGTGAACTTTAAACGCAACGTTGGGTTAAGTTAAAACAAAACATGGATTTATTGTTTGGGAAAATGATGTTAACCTGCGTTTAAATAACGGTCATCATACACTGTGATTATATACTATCTGTCCAAAACAATAGAAACTTCAATCAGAGTCGTGCGATTTGTGACTATTTGTCACGTGACTTCTGACGAAGTGGAGCCATTTCCAACAGTGTTAGAAATCCCGAGCAGAATTATGTGACTTTTGACCAAGTACATACAGTAGTAACGTTACTGAATTCAAGAACATGAGTTGATTTTAACTTTATTTTTCTACTGTTGTCGTTTCTTTGTTTTCTTGGGCTATGGAAGGATTTGAGTTTTGTTATTTTCGCAACTGTATGCATTCAATTTATTCAATCCAGTTATAGGATTATAACAAAAAAATGTGACGTTTCTTCATTTTCTTGGGCTATGGAAGGATTTGAGTTTTGTTATTTTCGCAACTGTGTGCATTCAAGTTATTCAATCCAGTTATAGAATTATGACAAAAAAATGTGACGTTTCTTCATTTTCTTGGGCTATGAAAGGATTTGAGTTTTGTTATTTTCGCAACTGTGTGCATTCAATGTTCTGTTGCACATAAATGGTTGTTGTTTTTTCTGTCTCTTCCAATGTTCTCTGTTGCACATAAATGGTTGTTGTTTTTCTGTCTCTTCCATCGTTCTCTGTTGCACATAAATAGTTGTTGTTTTTCTGTCTCTTCCAATATTCTCTGTTGCACATAAATAGTTGTTGTTTTTCTGTCTCTTCCAATGTTCTCTGTTGCACATAAATGGTTGTTGTTTTTTGTCGGAAAATATCACATTTCTGATAAGTTTTATTTTTGTTGAAGAAACGTCACATTTTTTGTTATAATCCTATAACTGGATTGAATAAATTGAATGCATACAGTTGCGAAAATAACAAAACTCAAATCCTTCCATAGCCCAAGAAAATGAAGAAACGTCACATTTTTTGTCATAATCCTATAACTGGATTGAATATTGCACATAAATGGTTGTTGTTTTTCTGTCTCTTCCAATGTTCTCTGTTGCACATAATTGGTTGTTGTTTTTCTGTCTCTTCCAATGTTCTCTGTTGCACATAAATGGTTGTTGTTTTTCTGTCTCTTCCAATGTTCAGAGAACATTGGAAGAGACAGAAAAAAAATATTTAGTTGGAATTATATGTAATTTTACTCGAAGAAAAATCAATACTGAACAAATTGTTCAGCTATTGAACAAATATTCATGATGATATTAAAGAATTCGTGATTTGGTATTTCTTCTTTCTCGTGAAATTAATCTATAATTCTACACTCCGGTTTCAATATCAACATCAACCAAACTTGTGGACTTGTTAATCTATAATTCTATACTCCGGTTTCAATATCAACATCAACCAAACTTGTGGACTTGTTAATCTATAATTCTACATTCCGGTTTCAATATCAACATTAACCAAACTTGTGAACATGTTAATCTATAATTCTACATTCCGGTTTCAATATCAACATTAACCAAACTTGTGGACTTGTTAATCTATAATTCTATATTCCGGTTTCAATATCAACATTAACCAAACTTGTGGACTTGTTAATCTATAATTCTACATTCCGGTTTCAATATCAACATTAACCAAACTTGTGGACTTGTTAATCTATAATTCTACATTCCGGTTCAGTATCAACATTAACCAAACTAGTG
>NW_013678597.1:9085-10343 GCF_000517525.1 Limulus polyphemus | reverse complement strand
GACCTACCGGGTAAAACAATACAAACGTATAAACGCAACTAATCAACTATTGTTGACATTGACCTACCGGGTAAAACAATAAAAACGTATAAACGTAACTAATCAACTATTGTTGACATTGACCTACCGGGTGAAACAAGAAAAACGTATAAACGTAACTAATCAACTATTGTTGACATTGACCTACCGGGTGAAACAATACAAACGTAGATACCGACAACTAGTGTTGACATTGACCTACCGGGTAAAACAATACAAACGTAGATACCAAAAGCTTGTAGTCGGATTTAGATCGTTGAAATCCAAAAAGATCAAAGTTTGAGTTTACAAAAGTTCTGTTTTATATAAAAAGTATCCAACGTTTGATTAAAGTGATAACAGTTAATTCTACTTACTGCATAATGAAAACACGGATTTTGTTACAAAGGGTTTGACGGTGATTGGTTATTTCATTGTTAGGTTATTTACTCTAGAGTAAAGCCACATTGGGCTATCTACTTGGTTCGTCGCGGAGAATCGAACCCCAGATTTTAGCGTTGTAAGTCCATAGACTTACCGCTTGTCTCAGCTGGGGAATTGGTTACTTTACGCACTACCATTGATGAAGACAAGGGTGTACATGGGTTAAACGACCAGGTTATACAATTTCTAGGGTTTAGGTTTAACCATCCCTAATTTTGAAATACTGACCAAAGAGAGAGAGCAGCCAGCCACTATATAAGCTTTGTTCTAAAACCACATAACAGTTACTTACATAACTCGCCCACAACTGAATAGCCGGAGGGGTTTTAGGTCAGATGCCAGACACGCTAACTACTAGGACACCCTCAGCCGAGGTTTAATAACACTTTATATAACAATTATATCCCAGTTCCCATGATGCTCTTGACTTTCCGTCTTGTTCAATCTCATGAAAATGCTGTTCGATATCTCAGTTTCTATTGTAATAATCTTTATGAAGGATGACGTGGACAGCAACCTCGGGAATCAGTCCCAAGATCATATGTAAGCCAAAAAAGGACACAAAATTCCACTTGACAACAGTGAAGACTTCTTTCTTTACAATTTTGCGTTCTTTGGCTCTGAATCGTTCAAGAATTTTGTTATATGAAAATGGTTTCTTGGAAGTGGCTGTGATGTACTTCCTCCGGTCATATGGAAGTGGCTGTGATGTACTTCCTCCGGTCATATGGAAGTGGCTGTGATGTACTTCCTCCGGCCATATTCTTGCAGTGGCGGCATTGCACCGTCCAATACT
>NW_013678597.1:5083-8221 GCF_000517525.1 Limulus polyphemus | reverse complement strand
TTTAGTCTTTCTCTTCTCTAATGGTATAACTCCATCCATGGTGGATTTAGTCTTTCTCTAATGGTATAACCCCCATCCATGGTGGATTTAGTCTTTCTCTAATGGTATAACCCCATCCATGGTGGATTTAGTCTTTCTCTTCCCTAATGATATAAATTCCTTCACAATGGATTTAATACATCTCTTATCTAATAGTATTCAGACTATGTGATTTAAATATTTGTATCGTTTTTATATAATTTTTATGCTTCAGTTAATTATATATCTGATTTAAAATTTGTTTTTGTTCTGAGCTCAGCGCGGAGATAAATTAAGTCACGCTTCACGAGGTCAAGCGTATCTGCTATGCATCACGTTAAGCGAACTTCAGGTGTGACGCATACTAATTAAACCTTTACAGTCATAAAATTATGTAGTTTTAAATATTTAATAACGTGTATAATTATTCATATGAATTTTGAAGCCAATGGTCAATAAAAAAAACCAGCTACATTCTGTTGATAATACACAATCACTGTATACGAAACGGGTGACCAGACTACTTCATGCTGGATTGCAAATACACGGACACTGTGACCTCACTACTTCATGCAGGATTACAAATACATGGACACTGTGACCTCACTACTTCATGCAGGATTACAAATACATGGACACTGTGACCTCACTACTCCATGCTGGATTACAAATACATGGACACCGTGACCTCACTACTTCATGCTGGATTACAAATACATGGACACCGTGACCTCACTACTCCATGCAGGATTACAAATACATGGACACCGTGACCTCACTACTTCATGCAGGATTACAAATACACGAACACTGTGACCTAACTACTCCATGCAGGATTACAAATACACGAACACTGTGACCTAACTACTCCATGCAGGATTACAAATACACGAACACTGTGACCTAACTACTCCATGCTGGATTACAAATACACGAACACTGTGACCTCACTACTCCATGCTGGATTACAAATACATGGACAATGTGACCTCACTACTTCATGCAGGATTACAAATACATGGACACTGTGACCTCACTACTTCATGCAGGATTACAAATACATGAGCACTGTGACCTCACTACTCCATGCTGGATTACAAATACACGGACACTGTGACCTCACTACTCCATGCTGGATTACAAATTTATATAACAGAAACTCATCACTGTGTACAACTGTACAGGATCACCATCAGTGACAATGGTGGTTAGCTGTATGGTAATTTATATAACAGAAACTCATCACTGTGTACAACTGTACAGGATCACCATCAGTGACAATGGTGGTTAGCTGTATGGTAATTTATATAACAGAAACTCATCACATCACACTGTGTACAACTGTACAGGATCACCATCAGTGACAATGGTGGTTAGCTGTATGTAATTTATATAACATAAACTCATCACATCATACTGTGTACAACTGTACAGGATCACCATCAGTGACAATGGTGGTTAGCTGTATGGTAATTTATATAACAGAAACTCATCACTGTGTACAACTGTACAGGATCGCCATTAGTGACAATGGTGGTTAGCTGTATGGTAATTTATCTAACAGAAACTCATCACATGATACTGTGTACAACTGTACAGGATCGCCATTAGTGACAATGGTGGTCAGCTGTATGGTAATTTATATAACAGAAACTCATCACATCATACTGTGTACAACTGTACAGGATTACTAGTGGCGACATCGTGTCTAATTGTTCTTAATGCATATAGCACAGACTCTACGCGATTTCTAGCGAAACACAGAACCATCACCTGGATGTATAAATCGTTACAACTACTGGCACAAGTTAGTCTAACGACAGGACCGCCCACAGGTAGCGTATATAAAAATATACACAGCTAAACGTTTACTAACGTATATTTATGTGTTGTGGCTCCCAGATAGTTAAAGAACAAACGACAATCATGAAACAAGAAATAGACTTGTGTGAAAGTAATCCTGACAGAGTTTGCTTCAACTGAGAGCCAGGTGTGTCTCATCCGTCGTTGTTTGTCAGAAGTTAAGGTTAATAAGCGGTGTGAGTAGGTTTTACTCTCTAGTCTATAACGATTGGAGTTGCAACAGAACCTATACCGCACTGATGCTTATATGCGCCCTGTAGCTAAGATTCTCAACACTATAGTATATATCATGAATCACAGTAGTGGTTCATAATAGGGATTACCCACTTGTTGTTTGTTATTGTTATTTAATATTGTTCCACCAGCCTACTGCAACAATAGCTGTGAGTATTGTAATAAAACCTGGGCAATATTACTAAAGGCATCATCGCGTATTGTGTAGAGTAGTCCGTAAGTTTATTTAACTACCTAGCAAATAACAGCAGCTGTATAACCGTTCATATCTAATCGTTTTAATGTAGTCTGTGGTTTATATGGAGCGTCACAATCTACTACATGCATACGTATATAGCTGCGTGCAGGCCGTGGATGTAATTTAATGTTTATATGGCAGGCATGACACATGTATCATAGCGATTACTAACTTATTGTTGCATCTGTATTGATGTCGCATATCATTTGTTTATACATAAGGTTCCTGTCCTTTCGGACACGACGCTGTTGACAGGATCACAGTTGTTTTTTTATCACTGCACGATCGATGATGGCCATGTCACACAGACGTCTAAACTGTCTCCCACAACAGAAATCTTTAAACTGTAGTTTAAAAGGTAGCACTAAGCTCAGTTTCGAGCATCGGATCGGCAATCACGGTGATGGCAGATGGTAAATGTCGAATTGTATATAGTCAACACCGCGTGATTAAGAATTTTTTATAGATAGAGTAGCCATCCTTGAAGCTAACTAAAGGGGTGTCAAAAAACATTGTAGCAAGCAGGAGATGGCTAAAAATGATGGCGATTCTAGGCGAGAGCGAGGCAGATATATTGTAAACATACATATTTATGTATTATGTCAGGCTGTTGTAGGTATTATCATAACTAGAACTGATAAGACATCATGTATTATGTCAGTCTGTTGTAGGTATTATCATAACTAGAACTGATAAGACATCATGTATTATGTCAGTCTGTTATAGGTATTATCATAACTAGAACTGATAAGACATCATGTATTATGTCAGTCTGTTATAGGTAT
>NW_013678597.1:0-4623 GCF_000517525.1 Limulus polyphemus | reverse complement strand
AAATAGTTTCTTCTAATACCTATAATAATTTAGTCAGTAAAATAGTTTCTTCTAATACCTATAATAATTTAGTAAGTAAAATAGTTTCTTCTAATACCTATAATAATTTAGTGAGTAAAATAGTTTCTTCTAATACCTATAATAATTTAGTTAGTAAAATAGTTTCTTCTAATACCTATAATAATTTAGTCAGTAAAATAGTTTCTTCTAATATCTATAATAATTTAGTAAGTAAAATAGTTTCTTCTAATACCTATAATAATTTAGTGAGTAAAATAGTTTCTTCTAATACCTATAATAATTTAGTCAGTAAAATAGTTTCTTCTAATACCTATAATATTTTAGTAAGTAAGTTCGGTTAACGGTATTGTTTAGTAACAAATAATGTTGGAATTTAAACAGAATCAGCGACTATTTAGATTAAGAACCGACAAAAAATAAATTGTGTTTAGTGATCACTTTAAAATATGTTTTGTTTTTTAAAATCCAAACGTAAGAAACGACTAGATCACGTTATTCTTTCTGCAAACGTAATACATTGGACACAGCTAGGTCGTATAGTCAGTGTTCTCGTATCACTTAAACAGGTTATAGCTAGATCTAGACGTCAGTGTTCTCGTATCACTTAAACAGGTTATAGCTAGATCTAGACGTCAGTGTTCTGGTATCACTTAAACAGGTTATAGCTAGATCTAGACGTCATTGTTCTGGTATCACTTAAACAGGTTATAGACAGATCTAGACGTCAGTGTTCTGGTATCACTTAAACAGGTTATAGCTAGATCTAGACGTCAGTGTTCTAGTATCACTTAAACAGGTTATAGCTAGATCTAGACTTCAGTGTTATGGTATCACTTAAACAGGTTATAGCTAGATCTAGACGTCAGTGTTCTGGTGTCACTTAAACAGGTTATAGCCAGATCTAGACGTCAGTATCAGAACGACATATTATCAGACATCATGTATTATGTCAGTCTGTTATAGGTATTATCAGAACGAGATATTATCAGACATCATGTATTATGTCAATCTGTTATAGGTATTATCAGAACGAGATATTATCAGACATCATATATTATGTCAGTCTGTTATAGATATTATCAGAACGAGATATTATCAGACATCATGTATTATGTCAGTTAGTTATAGATATTATCAGAACGAGATATTGTTAGACATCAGGTTGTATTTTCGGAACAGGAGAGCATTAAATGATATTTAAAAAACAATTTTTGGAATGGGTGGGGTAGACAAAAGAATCATATTTACACACGTAGATCCTGATAAAATACACAGAAAATACGTAATCAGATAGATGAATGTCAAATATGCAGCTTATATATACTAAGAACTCTAGCTCGAACAGAGAGTGAAGACAGGTGGTGCTAAAATACGGTATTTATTTACTTCTTGTCTCAGCCTTGTGTCGTCAACTGGAATCGACACAGACGTCGTTATTGGTGATAGAGAAACGTCTTTATTCTTCATGCATAACGTATTATCTAAGACTTATCTGCTTTTCCTATCCAAGCTGTTGTATGTAAACCTGCTAAGGTCTTCAACTTTGTAGTTGTCAGTCGGGACAACGACTGAATGCTATACCGTAGATGTGATGTCTGAACTAATACAGGCATTAAGCAGTTATGTAGGTGTGTTCGCGTAAAGAAATATAACAAGAAACGTACTGTCGAGAACTGCTTTGTTGGTCTAAAGACGCGTTTCATTTATACGTCACGTGTATAATATGTTAAACAAGAGCTAAACCATTACAATTCAATGTTTGCGATGATGTTCAAATTGAATAAAAAATACTAACCAATACACGTAATCAACACGATGAAATAATTGTTTAATATGTCTTGTCCTATAATATTCTTTGTCGAGTTCTTGTATGTATCAGACTATATATATATATGAAAACCGACTGCCCGAGTTTAAAAAGAAACGTTGTTCGTAGTCGAGTAAAGAAATAAATTAGTATTAGAGCTGAATCTCACCTTTAGAACACAAAAGGTTGAGATTACGGGCTATTGGCTGTTAGTATCTATATATAGCTGTCACACCTCGAGAAATGGAAAGCTAACAAAAGTAAGAGAGCCACGGAATGTTAAAACAGCAACCTAAGAACCGCACGAAACATTGAATTTTCCTTATTATAAGCACGTGCAATCTCAGCACATATCCGCTTTCACAAATGGTAATATGAGTCATCGCATGTATGTATCTAGTGTGAATTTAGGATAACAAGTTACGCATAAAATGAACTGCGTGTGTAAAAGGGAACCGTGTAACATAAAACTAGAAAAACTCTCAAGAAAGTATAGCTTCATTAACATGTTAAAATGTGTATATCTTAATTAATATCAACTCTTACGAAATATAGTAGGTTCAATAAATCTATTAACAATGTTAACGTTAATAACCTAAGTTATAAGACGTTTTGTTTTCAGTTCTACCGAAAGAGGGACCTACAATTTCGGGATCAAACACGAAATTTGAAGAAGGAAAGGATGTCAACGTCACTTGTACTTCAGCACCATCTAAACCAGCTGCAATATTAACATGGTTTATCAACGAGAAAGAGGTAAACTTTTAACCCCCCCATTTTAGAGGAACACACTACAAAGTTTTTTTAGATGTTTTCAACAAACGTTTCAAATAGAAAGAGCAAGTGTTGGTTCATTTTATTTTTACAGAAATATAAGTAAATAAATATTCAGTTTATTGAATACTTTACCTGGTATTAAATGACACAAAAACTAATAAAAGTAAGACCAAAAAAGTTTTTCTTGTTTGATAAAATTCAAACGACATTATAGTTTCATCACGTATTTCTGTATTTCATAAATTACGAGCATGAGCCATCTTTTATCAAGCTGAGATGACTTTTATTTAACTGTGCCTTTCCAACATTCAAACTAAAATGATACGAATTACTGAATACAGAGCTAGAGTGATCTCTGTAACGCTGCGACACGCTCTGAACGGAAGCTATTAGGTTAACATAAAATCATGACGATATCTTCAGCGCTGCCACACGCTCTGAACGGAAGGTATCAAGTTAACATAAAATCATGACGATATCTTCAGCGCTGCCACACGCTCTGAACGGAAGGTATCAAGATAACATAAAATCATGACGATATCTTCAGCGCTGCCACACGCTCTGAACGGAAGGTATCAAGATAACATAAAATCATGACGATATCTTCAGTGCTGCCACACGCTCTGAACGGAAGGTATCAAGATAACATAAAATCATGACGATATATTCAGCGCTGCCACACGCTCTGAACGGAAGGTATCAAGATAACATAAAATCATGACGATATCTTCAGCGCTGCCACACGCTCTGAACGGAAGGTATCAAGATAACATAAAATCATGACGATATATTCAGCGCTGCCACACGCTCTGAACGGAAGGTATCAAGTTAACATAAAATCATGACGATATCTTCAACGCTGCCAAACGCTCTGAACGGAAGGTATCTAGTTAACATAAAATCATGACGATATTTTCCGCGCTGCCACACGCTGCCAAGTTTTACTTGGGTTTTCACTCAAACTTCTTACATCCTTATCTTCAGTAGACTCTCACATACGATAATCCCCAACTAGAACCACTCTTAGCTTCATCAATATTCCTATAATCTTAAGTTCCAACCTCTTTTTACACTTAAGAATGAGTTGCTCTTTGTCTGCATTTCAGGTCATTATTGTGATAACCTAGTGTACCTGGTAACTGTGAAATACAGGCACGTCTGTAGCTGTGAAAAACTCTCTAGAGAAATCAGATTTACTATTGGTAAATTTAGTTAAACTAGGCATGCTTATAGAGAATGTTTCATTAGCACACAATAAAAATAAGCCTGTTAAAAATATAGATTTTTTTTTTTACATAACAGGGCCTATTGCTTTTTCCTCTGCTTTATTTTGGTAGGAGAGCGAGTCAGGCGGTGTGTGGCGCCCTCCTCTGGTGAAATATACGAATGGTCTCGTGATATCTCGCTTAGGATTACACCTGACACTCAGACCGTCCCACCTTCATCTCGGAGAACTGAAACTTCGCTGTTTGGCAACTATTTCTCAGGCTTATTCTATTACGAATGAAGAAGTGATAATTGGAAACGGAGTTAGACCTTCTGGATATTACGCTGGTAAGTTGTTGCACTTTGGATTTGATGTTTGAAGCTGTCTTCAGTGTACAGTGTACAGCACCTTAATATATATATCAATGACAACATCACACAGTTTTCCTGCGTTTAATGATGAAAAAATACTGATTCCACGATTAAATTCTATTCTGCGTTGAACTTAGGTGATACCAGAACACTGACGTCTAGATCTGGCTATAACCTGTTTAAGTGATACCAGAACACTGACGTCTAGATCTGGCTATAACCTGTTTAAGTGACACCAGAACACTGACGTCTAGATCTGGCTATAACCTGTTTAAGACACCAGAACACTGACGTCTAGATCTAGCTATAACCTGTTTAAGTGATACAATAACACTGACGTCTAGATCTGGCTATAACCTGTTTAAGTGACACCACAACATACCTATAACAGACTGACATAATACATGATGTCTGATAATATCTCGTTCTGATAATACCTA
>NW_013678596.1:7696-14165 GCF_000517525.1 Limulus polyphemus | reverse complement strand
ACTTTTTGTTTTTTAACACGGGTAAGAGCTTATATTTGGGTTTTCCCAATGTAAGACTCATCACGGAACTAAATACATAATAATTTTGGTACGTGTTTGATAAAACTTGTTCTAACTATCTGATTGAATGTGGTATCTCTGAGATAAAAGAATTGTAATAACAGAATTTATCATGTTAAGATATCCAAACTCCAGGATAGGGCAGTATGTAATATATTAAAAGTAAACTTCCATTAAGATAATAAAATAAATTTTTAGGACTAGCGTTAGTGACATACTTCTTAGTAAAATACATCTTCGTGGAACCAAAGAAAACCCTGTAACAGGAAACTCGCCAAATAATGTTTCCATGTACGGTAACCCCCAACAAAAGAGAGATAAAGAACGTAAAATTCAAAATGGATGAAAAGAACTTTATGGTAAATGTAATTTAAAATCAACATACCTACGATATTGGTTCCGTAATAATTTTAGATAGATTACCGCAGGTTTTATCAACTATTGCTGCTACTGTACTGGCAAATACAAGTTAATAAATCCATTACTGCTAATAGAGTACTTCCAAATACAGGTTGATAAACCAACTATTGCTACTACTGTACTTCCAAATATAGGTTGATAAATTCACTATTGCTGCTACTGTACTTTCAAATATAGGTTGATAAACCAACTATTGCTACTACAGTACTTCCAAATATAGGTTGATAAACCTGTTACTACTACTACTACTTTACTTTGAAATACAGGTTGATGACCCATTACTACTACTACTGTACTGCCAAATACAGGTTGATAAACATACTACTGCTGCTACTATACTTATTCATCAATTGTAATTATATAACTATATAATAAAGTTCGAAAATTATCTTCCCTTTTATTTGTAGCATCTCGATGACCGAAAGGTGAGTTTGAGGGCTTATAACGCCCCAAACTCGGGTGTCAATACTTGCATCGGGCACGGCACTGATATTCCATTGCGTAGTTTGTGTCTAAACTTTATTTGTATATAAACTTGTAAAATGAATAACAGTAACTGAGTTATTTTTTAATTTTCAATCATTATTTAATACCACACCCTACTGAAAAAATTATGTAGAGTTTTACATTTGTTTCAAGTTACTTATACTATGTTTTCATTCTTTATTAAGTCTGTTTGTTAATCGTAATTTAGCGCAAAACTACTCGAGGACTACCTTCTACAGCCGTCCATAATTTTGAAGTTATAGACTAGAGGAAAAGCAACTAGTCAACACCAACTCCTGGGCTACTCTTATCAGACCGAATATTGGATTCGACCATCAGCCTATAATGCAATCACGGCCCCAAAGTGCGGAGCGCAATTTTTGTTTTGGCGATCATGACAAAAGTCAGGATGCAAAATGTCATGTCATCTTAATCTCTGATACGTCAGAAGTTCAGCCTAATATTAAAGGTTGTAATCTGATTGGTCAAAAGTGAAGAGGTTTAAGAAAGATTCCCATATAGATCTGCTGCAGTGGTGTTTTTCACATACCTTTTGTAAATAAATACCACCCTAGCATCTGTGAAGTTTAATTCAGGCTTCATAAAGGAGTAACATATTTTTCAACTTAAAGGCTCCTAACTAGAGCGTTGTCTAGCAATGGAAGGTGCTGTAGTCTGGTATGATTAAAAGCTCTTTTGTCATCTGTTTCCGTGTCAGACCTTCTTTTCCAAAAATATGGGGAAGAAGTGAAACAGCTAGTATAAGATCTCATTGTGAATAACTGAAACCTAGAGGTTCGTCTTATAAACAGGGTTACTGTACTTTCAAATCATGTTTCTGGCCATACTGAGAAAGTTGAAAATGATAAGTAAATGCATCATAAATTACTTTATAATGACAGTTTGGTTTGCAAGTAGAAGACAACAACTATTTTTTTACTAATTATTAAAAGAAGTTAAAATGGCTTTCATGATTGAGCTACACAAACCATTACTAGCTACCACATTATCGAACCAAGGTCAACAGGATGAGAGAATATTCATATTATCGGCTGGATAGTTGGTTAATGTTAGTAATAAGTCAAGCGATTGGCCTGCTTGACTTATTATTAATATGCTTAATATGAGAATACACAGCTTTATTATTATGTAATTACGATGCATACAGATAATTATGTTTGTGTAAAATAGTTACAAAAATTACACCTAACGTTAGAATCTCAGCCATAAAAGGCAAGATGACGATCCACACGCATTAATATAAAGGTCTGGAATTACAAAAAAAATATCAGTTAATTATTTTACAAATTGTACTATGAATTCATTGCTGTTCATATTAAATATACAGTTAGTTACTTAGCAAAGCCTGATTGGTTGATTGTTTTTTGCTAGCACTGTAATTGGTTATTGCTGTTATTAAACAATTTATTAATACAAAACTTCTAAATTTTATATAGTTAGGATTACTAAACCCATATATAATTAATTTTTCAGGGTTTCTTGTTATAGAATTGTTGTTATAGTTATAGAATATGTTGTAATTGGAATATGTTGTCAGAAAAACGTGAGAAATTGAAAAGGGAAAAAATGGAATTAAGAAAAACGGCATATACTATCTTTATTCGTAGTTTGTTTGATTTTACGAAGTAACATCATTTGGTATTATACAAGTAACTACATATAACAGTGTATAAGCTCTGGATTAGATTCTCTGACAATATATGAAGAGTTAACGTTCAATTAAAAAATATGTATCAATCACACGTATAAGATGTTATAATTACTAAACAAACTTATTGAACTTAACACTTGTAGAAGATATTTTTAAAATGACATGCAAAACAAATATTTTGCAGATTAGTGCTTTTTTTTCTTCAAAAATCATTCACACTTTTTTAAAATGATGATAACTTCGACAGTCTAATACTGAAGGCTGGTGATCATGCTATAAGTGCTTCTTCTATTACTTTGCAATGCCTCTGCAGCAATATTCTCATTATATTAGTAGTAATCTTTCGAGAAAACATGTCAATGTTGTTTCAATCCTCTTTCCACAAACGGCTAATTTTTAAGATTCAACTTCTCTGCACTGGAGTTTTGGGCCAGAGGATTCTCTTTCGTAACCATAACCTTCACTTAACGTAGGGGAGCATTGGTCTTTATTTGCTTAGAGAACTCTTTAAAAAAATGTCTTGTCCTTACAATGTTTGAAAACCTCGCCTGATGAATATATCTATCTTTGGAAAGATTGGTCACATGTCCACACATCCTGGGACCTAGCATTGAAGGTATTTTAGAAGCCTGGTCACCGGCATGCCCTTTTATACGCTGGGCAGATGACTGTCAATCATGTGACCGAAATTATAGAACCATCCTGACAGTGAGAGAATAATTAATTTACAAGTCTTGCCATAATATGTGAATACGCCTTAGTATAGATAGATAGAAATATATGTATATCGTATAATACAGACATAGGAAATGAGTCAAAGGTCACGCACAAACAACTACCATACCGATTTTTACCCTAGTCAGGCAATTGGTTAAAATTAATAGGCATACATTTACGAGCAATATCGATAAAACTTGCATAATAACTATTATTGCATGAATATCAACTGGAATATTCAACACAACATAAACTATTTAATTACCATTACTTCATGAACATACAACTTTCAGCCTTAACAAACTTCTCCTGTTCATAGAAAGATCTCAGTAACATAAAGCTAACCGTAGATCGCTGAAACAATTGGTATAGTTTTTCTGACATACCACACATTTAAAATTCATAAAGCTTTGTTATTTTCCAGTTCAGTCAATTTTGATATAACACTATAAAAGTCTTAAACAAACCACACACCAATCGTTAGAGACGAATATTAAAACAAACATTTCTATCACAAACTGGTACTACCTAATGGTCAGTTCAAACTCAAATGACGTTGGATATGACACATATCATAGTTGAGGTCAGTAATCTATGACAAAGTTTGGATAAAATAATGTGTACCTGACCTTTACGTTGAGTAGTTAATGACTGAACTCACAAACACTGGTACTGGGTAAGGACCCAAGAATTAAAGACCAGGAATCTGAGTGATTGCACTTCTAAAGTTTTGTTTTAAGCATTTTGAACGTTCAGTTATTCTACTGAAGTTATTACAAGCCAGTGACATTATAATACATTGTATTAAAGTCGTGTCACTACATAAACCAACAAATAAATGTGTTATACCTTCAAACACGTACATTATAGTAACATTGCAAACTTAGTTTTTGAGATATTAATGTTAATTTACTTTGAATAATTGTTCATATTGTGTCAAACGCAAATTGTATGTTAAACTTAGGCGACAAAAGATTTCAGGTGAATATGTAAGTAAGAGCATAAATCTTTATTGTTTAAGTAGTGAAGAACATACATTGTTTGTCATGACTTTAACTCTCAGATACAACGATTTTATTGACTTTTTCGCTTTACATAATGATACAAAACGCCAAATGCACATTCATTTCTCAATATTTGACAGTTCTCAAAAGAACCTTTGATTATAAATCAAGTACTTATTCAAAATCATTATATGCATCATCAATTATCAAAGGTATACCTAATTTTGGACCACCCTGTAGTTCTCACGTCATATTGTTCTGCAAGCGAGCAAACGAAGATCTAACATAGTTACGTAGTATTCCTACATATCCCATAAGTGAGACCCATAACCTGAACCTCTGATTTACATAATTAGCTTGTTTGTCACATGGCAAGTTCCTGAAATAAAAAGGAAAGATAAGATCCTTATTGATTGCACCTTACAAAACCTGTTTCATGAATTGTGTCTCTAATATCAGGCAGAAAGTCAATAGCAAAACTTCAATTCTGGTCTGGCTAGTCTTGTAGAAACGGAGGCAAGTATCAGGCAGGCGTTAGCGCTGCCTAGGAAGGGATGGTTCGGATTGTTCATCGAAATGGTATTTTAAATATATCTTTAATAGATCATCAGAACTTCATAATACTATAAAGTGTTTCCTTTTAAAACAATATTTATGTAATGACTGAGTCACAAGTTCTATAAATGTCTGTAAATATCAGCAAAAAGTTTGAATTTTTTCTTCATTTTATTATATATTAATTCAAAAACCAAAACAATGGTGTCAAACCATTTCACTGAGGTGATATAGTTTCAAACGGAGTATCCACTTTTATAAGTATTATTAATTAGTAATAATTAAACAAAGTCATAATTCTAGTATAAATGATGATATCTTTACTCCTTGAACGTAGATATTTTACAGACATTTAGTGTTCCCGTAAAAATGTTAAGTACAGAGTGAAAGAGGAATTACCAGCCAATAATAGATAAACAATAAATATTACAGTTGGACATCATTGTATTTATTTGGAACTTGGTTGTAACTACAACTTTCCTATGTCTATTGAAACATCGCATTAAAAAAAACAAGCAAACAAGTAAAGAAAAAACTTTTCCAAAAAAAAAGAAGTAATTGTAGGGATGGCTAATATCAATCCTTCATAAAAAATGCAAACAAGATAGTAGGGATGGCACTTGCATCATCCCTACATAATAGCACAGGCACACAGTGTAGTAGAATATTAACAGACAAAAATAAGATAAATTGATTGAATATTTATTCCTATTGCTATATGATAATTCTTGCCTGTGCTATTATGAAGAGATGATGCAAATGCCATCCCTACTACCTAGTTGGCATTGTTTTTCAAAGGATTGATACTAGCCATCCTTACATTTACTTCCCTTTTTGAATTTTTTCTTTATTTGTTTAATTGTGAACCGAGGGAAATATCTTTAACTGTTGTGGTATTACTGTATTACTTTAAAAGCTAAGTGTACTCATTTTTGTTTCTATGCTTGTGTGTTTGTAAAAATTATCTTGCTAATCAAAAACATAAGATTTTCATCATACATACTATATACAGGTAACAATAAAATTGTAACGTCTTTTTCATCGATAAAAATTTTGATTAGTATTATTCGTTTATCTAAAAAAACAAGGATCCCTGATGGCTTAACAGTAAGCTATAAATCGGCGTTCGATCCTTCTGGTCAGCACATCCCTGAAAGAGATTTAAATCCTGGTGCCACGGAAGTAAATTTCTGGAGATTATCTTGTCTTTCTTGTCTCCTGAAGATGAGGAGAATGTTCTAAAAAGACATGTAGAGCTTCTTATTAGTTTTGTATTGCTTTTACCTTTATATAATAAATTATTGTGTATGTTATAACTGAAAATTATGACTAAATGTTCTAATGTTCACTGCATGTGATACTCTTCTCTTACATTTTCTTCCTTTCAAAAAAGGCTCAATATTCTTCCATTACTAGCAAGTTTCATTTTTCAAACTATACATTTTTTATTTATAATGCCCATTTTATATGGAGACTTCGGATCATGTTTATTGAGTGTTGATTTAGAAAATTAATAAGAATTTAATGTACCGATCAAAAGACGACATGGGTTTAT
>NW_013678596.1:2561-6797 GCF_000517525.1 Limulus polyphemus | reverse complement strand
AGTTTTACAGCCTTAATTTTTTTTTATCCTATTACAAAATCCAACTTTTTTGAAACTCGTGCCAAGAATTGTGCAAAAAAAAATTAAATAAAACCGTGAAACTATATATACAATTTGTATAATAGAAACTACAGTGACTAACTTCAAATGTGTCAGAATAATAACAAAAAAACTATAAATCTATAATTACTTCATCAACGTCGAGTGTATATATCGGCGACAGATTCTGCTATTAATAATTTTGTTTTGCCTTATTATCCCACTGTAAAAGGAAACAAAGACGGCATTTTAGAATATGAATGAGAAATGCGATATGTGTATAAATAGAAAGTAGAAATAGTACAATTAGACTAGCCTGATT
The DNA here is from genome assembly GCF_000517525.1 of Limulus polyphemus. Lineage (NCBI taxonomy): Eukaryota > Metazoa > Arthropoda > Merostomata > Xiphosura > Limulidae > Limulus > Limulus polyphemus. The sequence continues at coordinate 6,436 of NW_013678596.1, read as the reverse complement.
TTTAGCTTTTTGAATTTGTTGCTGTTGTTGTTCTTAGACGCAAAAGTAGCTGCCATACACCCGTAGTCTCTTAAAGGTTGTATGTAACATTTATAAATGGTTAAGTATAGATTTTAAGGAGTTACCTCTAGAGTGTGTATGTGTCTTACTATGCATGCTTAGCTGGGTGCCACTTGCATTGTTCGAATGTTAAGAAAAGTCAAGAGATAGTCGCTTGTCGTCTATGTCAGAGACTAAATATATGAATGAACGCCCTGTATCTCGTGTACTCAATCCAGTGTAAAAAGCGACAAATTCATCAAATAAAGATTCAATTACTCCTACCAAAATACAAGTCATAATATTCAAACTAAACCTAAGTAAGTTTCACAACTGTTAAAAAAAATCACATATCCAATCAAATTTGCCCGTATTGGTCTAGCGATCTCTGTCAGATTTTCTTTGTATGTTGTTAACAACAAAAACAGTAACAAACAAAGATGTACTTTATAACTGTAGAATTTCAGATTCCAACCATAATATGAATAGTTTCATCCCAAAAAAGAATGTAACTAAATGTTGTGTTTTTTTCTTATAGCAAAGTCATATCGGGCTATCTGCTGTGTCCATCGAGGGGAATCGAACTCCTAATCGTATCGTTGTAAATCCGTAGACTTACCGCTATCATAGCGGGGGAAACTAAATGTGGAAAATAAGAGTTAGAAGCTAATTAATATCACATATAAGAGTTGTATATTGGAAATACTTAGTCATTTTTGTTCTCTCTATTCTTTCTTCACTATTAGTTATTAGTTGAGTTCGTGGTTCTACATTGTTTTTTTTTTATTTTAGTACAAGTTATGTAGATGTCTGTGAACTTCTGAATAATGTCGTTTTCGATTAGCTTTTCATTGCCTGTGTTCAGTATTTTTGTTTTGTACTGGATGATATTTAGATCTGGTAGGAGTTAAATTATCATCGTCTTTGTCTTAGGGGAGTGAGGTTTCAAGTTCTTAAATCGGTATTTTTGAGGGTTTGTTTTCCAAGACTTTTTAAGAATAAAGAATATGATGAAGTTGTGTATAAAGAACAACAGTTGGAGTTGAGAAAGGTGAGAAAGTGACTGGTTTTCGGTCAGTTTTTAAGGGATTACTTCCCTGTAAAATGTTAGGAATTTATTAGAGAGAGCAACCATCTTTCTTCTTAAGCAGTATGGAGACAATAGGACCTCCTATGATTATTAATAATTATAATCAAAACAGGTGTACGAAGTCAGAGAGAAAGAGACGTGGTACCATGGTTTTGAGAAAGAAATATATAAAACAGGAGTTTAACAGAAGACAGAGAAAAGACCGAGAGATGTGAGAGCAAATGAATAAATAAAAAGCGAGTCAAAAGAAGAAGTAATACTGCTAGTGTACGCAAAACCTAGTTCTTAGTCTATCATATCAATAAATAGCATTTTGTTGTGTTTATTAGTGTGAGTCAATTCTTGATAGGAAGAGGTTCAATGTTAATAAAACTGAAGAGAAAGCAAAGTGCAAGTATGACACGATTGTATCAAAGTGAAATCAGAAAGAAGTGTTCCACAACAATAACTTCCTAGTGATCATGTGGTCCTTTCCTCTTGGCAAGGATGAGTGTCTTTTGACATTATGTGACTGTGTAAGGATATTCTCATCCACCATTATTACAGGTTCACGTGCGTGTGGAATCATTTGTACACATTTTATTTCAAGAGAGTTTTGTCTGTTAAATCTCTCAGTCCTAGCTTTTTATCTTTTATTGCTTTACGGTAATTGATAATTTTTCTTTGGAACATAACTTCAAGAAATTACTTTCCTGTTGTGTAATTTAGAGTCACTTAATATTTTCATAGGGAATTCACTAGAGATTCATGTTCAAAATATTGTTATAGATTGACTTTAAAAAAAATCTTTCTGTTTCAGCATTCATTATTGGCCAATATGAAGTAATAATTCTATACTGGAAACCTAGGTGATTGGCAATAGTTTTAAAGTCGCAGCTGTTGAATGTAGAAAACATAATCAGTTTTAATATTTGAAGTATACCGCAGAATATCAGCACATAATTTAATATTAACGTATCAGCTGACATGAATGTTACATTGGGCTATACTGAGGTTTTGGATGGCAGCATCATGATTAGTTTATTTTCTCTACTAAACAGTTTTCTTGTTATTTGAAAATAACATACGTCTTTTCCTGAAAGTGTATATTTTTTGTGGCGTAAGTTGAGGATTTTTCTGATACTTATTTGATATTTGCTTCCTTGAGGTGCATTTTGAATGTTGTTAAGTAGCTTGTTGATTTCTAGATACAGAAGTGATCTGTGAGTGAGCATGTTTCTAGTACTTTTACAAGGAAACTGAACGGTCTATAATCAGAATTAGTGTCTCAGAATCCCTTGCCACCTCATAATCATGTTCCAGTCTTATATCCTCTTAAAACTGAGGTTATATGTTATGTAACCAACTCAGAACACTATGCTTGACGTTAGAGCTTCATACATTCTAGAAGCAGAATTTTACATACTTCTACTATAAGATATTATGTTTATTAAAACTCGGTCTGACTGATTGTTTCATAAACTTACTAAGTTGGGATTTGTTACATAGTTATTATTTTCTCCGTACTCTCTGAAAGTAATAGAAAAATCAAGCATTTTTATTATCTTCCCGCTACTGTTCCTTTCTGTATCTGCCCGGTTCTTCAGCTCTTCTGAATGATAGTAAAGTTAATTCAATAATAATAATAATAATGAAATTAACAGATAATTGGTGTTCAAAATAAATAAACAGTAATGTGTTATTAATTCTGACTTGTAAATTATTAAAATATAAATACTAATACTAACACTTTATTACTTAACCTAGTTCACACCATAAAAATTGATCACGCAACTGATGCATTAAGAACAGGAAGTGTCCATTGTAATCATTATTGTCATGTCATTACTTACATAGGTTTATTTGATGTCTTAAAACAATGAGCAGCGCTGATGACGTATCTAGATGAAATAAGAGCACCACCACAAAGAAATCGTTCAGAAAGCCCAAAATTTTGCGAGATTCCAACCTATAATGCGAGGATATGTAAAAATGTCATTTTTGAAAAAATAAATCACACTTGACAATAACTATTAAATCCTTCTAACACAAAATCTACGTTATTTTAACAACAATAATGCTAAAATGGCTGTAAATCACAAAAACAGTTACTTGCCAAAGATGACGGTCTAATCAAATACAAAACAATACTGTGATAAAAACAAATTAATGATTTACATTGTACGTATCAGAACGCACGGGTAACACGAAAAACACATTTATTTTTGTTCTTGCCAAGCATAAAGTTACAGAATTATAATGGCTGGAGACGGCTTGAATGGGTAATGAAGAAAAACTTTAATATAACAGCAAATGTATAACGTTTCGACAAGGTTTTGTCATCATCAGGTATCATTCAAGCCGTCTCCAGCCATTATTAGTCTCAAAGTGGGTTCCTCGTCATCGAAATTACAGAATTAGTTTTCTATTCTGCACTCACTATAGGGATCGAGCTCTCAATTTTAGCATTATTAGCCCTCATGCTTACTTTTGTGTGACCAGGGGACGACATTGCTGTTTCACCAATATTACAGAGCATTAATATTGTTCAGAATTGTTATGGGTTGATAAAAATAGTACACGCGCAAAAAGCTACAAAAGTATTGCATTTAATGAATGTGTATTTTGATCTGACAATTAATGAATGCTCGAAACATCAACTTTGGGAAATAGAGGTTTTGAAGTTTTATAACCTATTTAAACATATTATTTTTTTTATCTATGCATTTTTTTAATATTTTCATATACATTTTTATCAATACGAAGC
>NW_013678596.1:0-2551 GCF_000517525.1 Limulus polyphemus | reverse complement strand
GATAGTAAAGTTAATTCAATAATAATAATAATAATGAAATTAACAGATAATTGGTGTTCAAAATAAATAAACAGTAATGTGTTATTAATTCTGACTTGTAAATTATTAAAATATAAATACTAATACTAACACTTTATTACTTAACCTAGTTCACATCATAAAAATTGATCACGCAACTGATGCATTAAGAACAGGAAGTGTCCATTGTAATCACTTTTGTCATGTCATTACTTACACAGGTTTATTTGATGTCTTAAAACAATGAGCAGCGCTGATGACGTATCTAGATGAAATAAGAGCACCACCACAAAGAAATCGTTCAGAAAGCCCAAAATTTTGCGAGATTCCAACCTATAATGCGAGGATATGTAAAAATGTCATTTTTTCAAAAAATAAATCACACTTGACAATAACTATTAAATCCCTTCAACACAAAATGTACGTTATTTTAACAAGAATAACGCTATAAAGGGTTTAAATAACTAAAACAGCTGCTTGCCAAAGATGACGTTTCAATCATATACAAAACAATACTATGATAAAAACAAATTAATGATTACTATTGTACATATCAGAACGTACGGGTCACAAGAAAAACACGTTTATTTTTGTTCTTGTCAAGCATAAAGTTACCAGGGTACGACATTGCTGTTTCCCCAATATTACAGAGCATTAATATTGTTCAGAATTGGTATGGGTTGATAGAAATAGTACACGCGCCAAAAACTACAAAAGTATTGCATTTAATGAATGTGTATTTTGATCTGACAATTAATGAATGCTCGAAACATCAACTTTGGGAAATAGAGGTTTTGAAGTTTTATAACCTATTTAAACATTTTAGTTTTTTTATCTATGCATTTTTTTTAATATATTCATATACATCTTTATCCATACGAAGCACAGTTTAATGTAACAACTATTCTCCATTAGAAACAACAACAACAAAAAATTTAAATTCAAGGTGTCGAAAGTTGATGAAAATATGTCCGTTCGTTACAATAACGGATCAAATACAAAAATTAAGGAAACGAAAAATTATTGATATATTTTAGTCTTCGATTTCTTTGTATAACAAAGAAAAACATGTGTGCATATACATTACAGATTTTGTTTCTTTTATAAGATTTCAAAGTTACCACCACAATATACTATTATTTGAATTAGATATATGCTATGATGTAAGTGGTGATCTTTCTTTATTGACTTAAACCTATTCTAAACAACATGCGATATGTTTATTAGATACATTCAGCCTATTTGGTAAGACTATGTTTCTTTAATATGTTAGAAAGGTATACAAAGTTCTTCATGTCAGCGTCCTGGAATTTTGAATGGGGGGGGGGGGAAATCATACTTTGAGAGGGTAGCGGATGTGGTTTGTAATTTCCTTAAAAGCACGTATTTTTGTCATTGATTTATGCCAGACGATCATAATTTAAGGTGTATATACTACTGATATTCATGAATCTGATTGTTACTAAGATACCCCAGTTATTGTAGCATATAACCAAAAAATCCAAAATGTTATCATTTTTCTTCACAGTACGTTTTTTATATTCACTCACATTGAAATTGCATACGTCTTACAGTTGAATACTAAGAAATACGAATTCACATATATAAAAATCAACCGCTTGAAAATAATAATGAATTCGCGAAAGTATGTGCACAAATCACAAAATACTTTGTTATCATTATAAATGATGAATAAACTAACGAGTTTTCATCCCAAGTAAGGTTAATCAAGATAATTCTTCTTGACTGACTGACGTAGTTTAATGAGTAGCCCTCGTGCACCAACAATAGTAAGAGTATTTTAGCATATCTTTATAAATAATAATCCCATTTTTGTTGTGTAAATTCTTCAATGAAGGGTTTCGTCTTTCAACTTTGGTACTTATTATTGATAACAGAGACAAAATTTTATGGATATCCGGAAATGGTAATCTATTTATTACATAAAGTTCATCCTTCAAATTGTTGGTTTGTTCTACATTACTTTCTAGGTGAGTGTCCAAAGACGGACATCTTAATCATATAAATTATTGATCTTGGCTTGTTTCGCTTCTGTGGGTTTATCTAATGTGCTTGCAAGTAAACACAGAATGACCTGTTCAGATACTTTCGAAAACATAGCTGACATGTGTGTCAGTACATCGAATGAAGGCTGTCCCTCTCCAATATACTTCCGGCGTGTCTGCTTGAAAACCTTGATGAAATATGTGTCAATACACGGAATGAAGGCTGTTCCTCTCCAGTATACTTCTGGTTTTGGTGTGTTTGTCTGTCACATCTTCTTTGCAAATTAACTTTCTCTAAGCCTGCTAACTTACTCATTTCGTCACAAAATTATGGCTTTAGTGTCAGGGCATTACCATTCTTTTGTGGCCCAGATAATCATTGGATATTAACTTTATTAAGCCTGTGTGAGCCATCTTAGATCACTCGCTTAAAAAGTTCAAAATTATTTCTTGACACATAATGTATTTGTTTGTTTATTATTATACAGCTGGCTAGCCGTGTGTTTCCCAATGCAGTATCAAAACCC
>NW_013678595.1:5584-9924 GCF_000517525.1 Limulus polyphemus | reverse complement strand
AAAGTAAATACTTTTCGTCTATGGATTTACAAAGTGGATATTGGCAAGTAGAAATAGAGGAAGAAGATAAAGATAAAACCGCTTTCGTTTTACCTTCGGGTAAATATCAGTTTAACAGAATGCCTTTCGGCTTATGCAATGCCCCTTCAACATTTCAGAGATTAATGGATGTTGTAATGTCAGGCTTGCAAGATTCCGAATGTTTCTGTTACTTAGACGATGTTATAGTGTTTGTTGCAAGTTTTGAAGAACACTTAGAAAGGTTAAGACATGTATTTGATAGATTAAGAAAAGCAAACTTAAAGCTTAAACCAAGTAAATGTCAGTTTTTGAAAAATGAAGTAGAATACTTGGGTCATATAGTGACCGCAGACGGTGTTAAACCCGACCCTAAAAAGTTAGAAGTTTGTAGAAATTATCCAGTACCTAAATCGGTAAAAGATATTCGTGCATTTCTAGGATTTGTAGGATTCTATAGAAGATTTATATCACATTTTGCTTTATTAGCAAAACCTCTAACTGAGTTAACTAAGAGAGAAACAAAATTTCAGTGGACAGATAAAAGACAGGAAGCATTCGAAAATCTGAGAGAAGCTTTATTAAAAGCACCAATATTAAGCTATCCAGATTTCAGTAAAGAATTTATACCAAGCACAGATGCTTCAGGTTTCGCTATAGGTGCAGTATTATGGCAGTTAGACGGAAATATCTTTCCGCATGTTTAACCAAAAGAACCTTCTGCTTATTCTACTATAGGTTTTAGCGAAAGCTAAATGTGCTGCAAAAGGTGTGTCATGGTAGGTTTTCATGACTTTTGTTCTTAGTTTAGCTGGAACTACTATTTGTAAAGTCCTACCGTCCTTAACTTTTCTACATAGAATATCCGAATCTATCGTGTATTCCGTTTCGTTTCCTTGCGTTACTTTACTACGTAAGTTATTTATTTCGGGATCTTTCTTTTGTTCGCTAATTATATGATCTATGTCCCAAATTACTTCTGATTCATTTTCATGTTCGGATTGTGCTTCATTTATCTGATTGATCGTTTGTTTTTCGACAGTTTTGTTACTTTCTACTCTAATTCTACTCAGAGCGTCCACGTTAGAATGTTTCTTACCGGGTCTATGTATTATCTCAAAGTCATAATCCTGCAATAATAAAGACCATCTAGCTAACCTAGACGAAGGGTCTTTTAATGTCATTAACCATTTTAAAGGCGCATGATCTGTAATAATGGTAAACTTTCGGCCATATAAATAGCAACGAAAAGTTTTAATTCCATGTACTACAGCCAAGCACTCTTGCTCTGTAACTGAGTAATTTATTTCGGCTTTTCCTAACTGTCTACTTTGATAAGCGATAGGGTGTTCTTTACCATTTTTGGCATTCGAGACAAGAACTGCAATAAGCTTCTCTGGCATTCGAACGAAAGACGAGCTCTCATTTAAGAAGCGCTCCCTTACAGCGAATGCCGACCTTAACCGCCCCCTTTCAACTAATTGCTATGGATATCCTGGGCCCATTGCCTACTTCGTATGCAGGAAACAAATACGTGTTAGTAGTTGCGGACTACCTAACGAGATTTCCTGAGGCGATATGCTTACCTGATCAGAAAGCTGAAACTATAGCCAAAGCTTTCGTGAATCACATAGTAGCTAGGCACGGAATACCCCAATATCTATTAACTGATAGAGGTAGTAACTTCGTTTCTAAGTTAATGAAGGAAATCTGTGAATTACTAGGTGTTAATAAAATCGAAACTACAGCTTATCATCCAGCCGCTAATGGTTTAGTAGAAAGATTTAATAGAACTTTGTTAGATATGATCTCTCAATACTGTGAGAAGGATCAGAAAACTTGGAATGAGCAGATCCCCTTATTATTGTTAGCATATAGAAGTGCTGAAAACGAGTCAACTCAAGAAAGTCCATTCTTTCTATTGCACGGTAGAGATGTTATCTTACCTATGCAAGAGATATTGGCTCCTAAAAGAAATAGTCATGCAATAGCTTACGACTATAAAGCAGAATTATTACAACGCATGCAAGTAGCATTTGAATTAGCTAACAAACATCTAACTAAAGCCGCCGAAGGTAGAGAAAAACAAGCAAATAAAAAAGCACAAGTTAGCGATATAAAATTAGGAGATAAAGTATTATTATATACCCCGATAGTTAAAAAAGGAAATACTAAAAAGTTAGCAAAACTATGGAAAGGTCCTTTCAGAGTCTTAAAACAGACAAGTCCAGTGAATTACGAAATTCAAGAAATCTATGGAAAGAACAAACAGTTAGTACATGTAAACAGATTAAAGAAAGTAAAAGATTATAAGCCTTATCAATATGAATGTGTAGAACAAGAAAATGAACAACTAGAACCAGGTACCATTATTCAGAAAGAAACTGATAACTTAAGTGAATTCGAGTCTACCTTTTATGACGAAGAAGAAATAATAGACTCAGAACCAGAAATACCAAGAGTAGAAAGAAAAGATAACGTAATACTAGGTGACAAGGTAATAACAGAAGATACACCAAGTATTACCCCTAACAGTGAGGAGAGTAATCAAATAACTGAGGAAAATAATATTCCTAATACCTCCTCAACGACACAAGCTGATATAATGACTCATGGTTATAACACCAGATCAAAAGGTCCTATATCAACACAACCAGAAGTGACACATACTAAACAAACGAAACGTGTACGATTTAATCCAAAGGTAACCGTACATAAGTCTAGAAATAGCTTAAATACAGTCAATGCTGTATCTCATGAAGCTAATGTTGTTAATGCATTTAATAACATGTTAAGCTATTTGAAAACTTGTAAGTAAGGAAATTAAGACATATATATATTACTTATATTTTATATGTGTTACGTGTTTATGTATTTGAATGTAAGTATTTTATAGATAATTAATAGAGTTATTAGTAAATGTATCTTTAGGATTCTTATGCTGTTGCTGATAAAAATTGGATCTGGACAGAATGTGAGTATTGTACCAGTTGAAAACAAGGTAGGTGTAATCTTTCTTGAAGAAGGTAATTTTATTTTATCTGGTGATAAATGGATAATTGTGGAAGATATACCATTTCCACAATACGTTAGATTACTAACGAGATTACAAGAAGAATTGATATTGTTTGAAAGATCCTTGAATGTGAAAACGCATGTGAGTTTTAGTGACGAAGGTTCAGCGAATGTGACACTATATCACATGAGAAATCAAGGAACGGCTATATTACAGTTAGCTAGAGTATTACAGGAAGGATTAATTAATAATTATAAAACCTTGACCAGACAATATCACGACGAAATAGGTGAATTGTTATTAGAACTACAAGATATTAAGAATAGCGTATCTATATCTGATAGAACTAGGCAAAAGCGAGGTTTAATAAACGCAGGTGGTAGTATTTTAAAATTCCTATTTGGAACAGCAACCACCGACGATTTACAAGACTTGAATACAAAAGTAGAAAAGCAAAGACAGGTTTCTAAAGTAATGATTCATTTAATAGGAGAGCAAGCAACTATAATGAATTCATTAAATCAAACACTTGAGTTACATGACCTAGAAATCAGGAAAGTATCCAATGCTTTAATAAATATTACAAATGATTTAATACACACAAAAGTAAAACAAACGGAGATACATAAAGCAGGAATAGAAATGTTAATTTTTAACGCGAGAATTCAGAATAACTTACAGCAATTAGCGTTTACAGTAGCTAATAGTAGAACAGAATTAGCTAAGTTAATACAAGCATTGTATGTCGCCGCAGATAAAAAGCTAAGCTCTTACTTCTTACCACCAAGTAAATTAGAAAGAGTACTCGATGAAATTGAACGGAGATTACCTCCACATTTACAAGTTATAATACCTACTCATAGTGATCAAATTTATATGTATTACACATGGGCTGATGTAAAGACAGCCGCAGTTAAGGATACTCTACGAATGTTTATAGAGATACCTTTGAAAGCAACTGATAGGATGTTTAAACTATATAAGATTGTGTCTTTACCGATAGCAATAAATCATTCATTAGCTTTAGCTATTGAAAATGATAAACCGTATATTGCTGCTTCAAGTGATCAACATACATATGTTGAAATGACTGAGGAAGACATGTTAAATTGTATAGACGGACCTATCAGAGTTTGTGATCCTAACTCAGGTATGTATTCAACACCTATAGTAACTTGTAACTACGTAATATTCACAGGAATTAAAAATAAGATATCAGAATTATGTGAGAAAAGAATAACCATTCTACTTTTATAGAACTAGACCCCCAGGACCTTGGACATTTAACGATAAAGACGAACTAACT
>NW_013678595.1:0-4684 GCF_000517525.1 Limulus polyphemus | reverse complement strand
ACCTCTCTAGTAAGTATCTCTCTCTCTAGATCAGCTTTAGTATTATATGTTATTCAATGTAAAAGAAATGTTGTTAATGTTTTAATTAGTAACAAGTTAAAGAGTGAATATATGACTATTATGACAAGTGTAATAAAGAGTAATAAAAGATATTATAAGTAGTATTGCCGGTCTGAGACTCATATTCTTTACTCTAACTGTAAACTCCTGGAGTTAGCGACTTGTGGCTCCACTCGTCACGACAAATCCTCCAACAAATAAATAAGGTGTACAGGTTGGTTTTAATTGAAACTCCAACAATTAAGCTCACCTGAGCGCTAACCTGTTACAATATCAGACCTTGTAATATTGAAACATTAATTCCCCTAAAAATAGTCTGGAATAACTGAAATAATTAATCAGACAGCTAGTTAAACAGAACAGAGGAAATAAACCACAAGACATATGCTAGTGTAACTTGAAAGGACATATTACCAAAAATGCAGACAAAAGCCTGTATGTAATAAGAAATTCTCCCAAAGGACACCAGAACGAGGGAATTGTTATAGATGAAGAAAATCTGGCCACTACAGCCAAGACTGTAAGGAATCAACAGCTGTTAAGCTAAGGAAACAGAGCCCAACTAGATCAAATGAACAACAATTATTCATCTCAATTTGTTAATGAAAGATGGAAATTGCTTACAGAGATGGAGAAATTGTGAAAATAGCAAGTGGACACTAAGTTCCAGTAAAAGGAACCCTTACTGTAGGAAGCTTCTTTATACCTTAAGATGTGTGAGTAACTGACATCAATGAAGAGTGCATATTGGGAACTGATTTCATGAATAGACATTGATGTGAGATTAGGTTAACTTTCAGATAGCTTCACAGTCTATGCACTACATGGCAATTATTACAAGAGAGGTTGATTTTCCTATGGAAACAGGGACAGTGGTCATTGCACCGCCAAGAATCATAATACTTATATCAAGATGTATTAAAGAGATATTTATATCTAGTGACTGGGCCATAATAGAATCAAACACTATAGAGTGTTCTGATGGATTAGTCATCAAAAAATCTCTTCTACATGTGAAAAATAGATATATTGTACATGACTTTACTTAGTGAAGACTTAAATCTGCTTGTGATAAAACAAAATGTTGTTTTGATGTAAATGCTGATAAAACTGGATTTCATTGAGGTGACATGGTATGGTTGAACAGGTGTAATCAAAATAGAACAAACTTCAAAATTAAGTAGGAGTTCGGAGTATAGGTAATTCAAGCTAAAGTAATCCACTATAATCATCTTTGGAAGTACATTGGTGATATAACAACAAATTTGGTAACTCCAAAGAAGAACATGTCAGTGGAAGCATAGACTGTTGAAGAGCTCAGAGTTCCTGTCAAGGTTACTTCCAGAGGATCATCAAGGATGGAGCTGCCAATGGTTTCAGTTGACATCTACCTAGGAAGAAATCCTTCAGTGACAACAAGGGAAAAGACTCAACCCATCTGTATGCTATGGGTATCAGATGAGAAAACCACCAAGAAAGGTATGGTGAATGAACAGTTTAGTATAGTGTTTTATTTTTGTATTAGAACTGTCCAGTAAAAAGTTCTGAATAAAAATGGATAAATGGCCATGCAACCTATATGAATGGAAGTCCCACAAAATGCCAGACCTCCACGTAGGGTTGTAATACTTCTCAAGGTCAAAGAACATGGAAACAAGATGTTCCCTCTTGAGGAAGGCTTCCCTGATCGATTTTTTTAAATCAAATCAGGTGGTCCACTGTGGAGCACTGTCGAAGGAACCAACACTGGGTGGGTGATAGGAGGTTGTTTGATTGAGGAACCAAACAAGACGAGCATTAACCATCCTCTCCAACTCTTCCCAGGTTTAAAGAAAGAGAGGACAATAGCCTGGTGCCAAGCATCAAGAAAAACATTTTCCTGCCAGATGTGGTTAAAAACAACCAGAAGAATGGCAAGAGAGGCAGGAGAGAGATGGCATAGCATCTCATAGTGAACTTCATCAGGTCCGATGAAGAGCAAGTTTGAGTTCCACCAGTGTAAAGGCGGAATTATAGTTACAGAGACGATCTGCCCAATAGGAAAGAGGTGATTGCTCTTCCAGAAATTTGATAGTCAAGAAGGTGGGGGAAGAAACAGAAGTGCTAGATGCTTAAGAAAAGCTGTCGTGGAGAGTATTGGTGATGCTCTGGACAACAGCAATTTCCTAGCCATTGGAGACCAAGATGGAAAGGTGATGGGAGGCATACCACCCATTGCCTAACCAAATCTTGTCCCATATGACTTTGAAACTGGTGGTAGAAGAGATCCTAGTTGTAAATTTAATCTAAGATTCCTTTTGGCTTTGATGTCTGACTTGTTGAGCATGGAAACGGGACTGCTCAAAAGAGTAGGATATCTGCAAAAAGTATCCCAGGCTCGTTTTTGAGCCTTCCATGCCTCCTGGTAGGCAGGAATCCACCATGGACGAGGATACTGTGGAAAACGTGTCAAGATCTTAGGAATAGAGTGAGCAGCTGCCTGAATTATATAGTCAGTCACTGCTACCATGCAGTCATCTATTGATGGCAGACAGAAAATAGCAAGATGAAGTTTCGAGAGAGTGGTGAAAGAGGGCCAGTCAGCCTGGACTAACTTCCACTGTGGCACTCGGGTCAGGTGGCATCGACCACGGCCAATTTCCTTCAAAACAATAGGAAAATGATCACTGCCCTGTGGATCACCATCAACCCTCCAAGAAAAGCAGGAGCAAAGTGAAGGGCAGCAGATCGATAGATCAATGGCAGTAAAAGCTGATTAGGTGCATGAAAATAAGTATAAGAACCAGTATTGAAGGGAGAAAGGTTGTGATCTGAGAGCATATGCTCTATGGAACGACCTCCCCCATCCATATCAGCACCACTCCAGAGGGGATTGTGTCCATTAAAGTCCCGCAGGATGGAAAAGGGAGATGGCAACTGTTCAACAAGAGCATCAAGGTCTGATTGATCATAAGTGATGGTATGACCCAAGGAAACACAGATGGCTACGACCTCATTGGGTACATTAAGTGACATAGGCGAGGTGAGAACATGTTTGTCGACCAGCAGTGTCACCCCTTCATGCACTTGCCCATCACACAACCCATATAAAGAAAACTGCCAAAAGATGACTATATTGGCAGGTTTTAGGAATGTTTCCTGTAAGGCAAGACACATGGGATGATAGGAATCAATCAAGGCCTTAATGTCATCCAGACTAGAACAAAAACCTCGACAGTTCCACAGTATCAAAGTGGCCATTTTTATGTAAGTGGAGGAGAACTGGGTGGAAAACCCTTCTGTTTATGACCATGCCATTTTTCTTTACTAAAAGGAGATCTATCAACCTCCATGGATTCTGCCCTTGGTCGAGTGGGCAGATCTCCGTCATAAGATTTAGATTCCAGTGACTGAAAGCATGAACAAATAATCGTTCTGCATCTTAGGGCCATAGGAGGTGCACCTGGGCAGTCACTGGATGGAATGATGGGGACAGAGATAGGAGAAGACACTGACTTGTCAACTCGGTTATCCATTGTGGGCAAAACACCCTTCACATGATGTGAAAAAGACTCTGCAAGAGGCACGTAAAGGTCCGTCTGCACTCACACCATAGCAGTGGAGTGTAATGCAGTGGCATATATCTGAGATGGAAATGTTGTTAACAGTCATTAAATGCTGTACCTCTTTCTCCTCCACCCACTTAGGGCAAGATCTATGGTAAGAGGAGTGGGAACCACTATATTAACATAGTAAAGGTCCAGTTTGCACTCATAGGAGTCGTGGTCCTTGTCATCACAACGAGCACACGTCACAGAACCACGATAAGATGCCTTCAAATGACTGACCCACTGACACTGGAAACATCAGAGAGGGTTGGGAATATATGGCTGTACCGTACAGTTCAAATAACCTGCCTTGACAGTGGCAGGTGGATGTGGCAATGTAAGTGTCAAAATGAGAACATTGGTAGGTGGCATAATTCCTTCTCTTTGAGTGGAGATTCATCACACTGCAGAAACTCCTTGGCTGGAGTAACCAGTGAGGATTTCCGATTTGGGGATGTTCTTCAAATCCCTCTTAACAGTAACTCCTCATAAGGAATTCAAAGTAGCATGGGGAATAACCTCAAGGGGTATATTCCCCATGGCCTTAGAATTCAAGAGAAGTTCATGTGTTTTGTTGTTGATGTTTCCACCAAGATGTCCCCAGAACATAGCTTCTTAACTGACTTTGGAGATCCAGCAAGCCCCTCTAATCTCTTTTGAATGAAAAAGGGAAACATTTACCCTAAAGGTTTTTCTGACAAAGAGTGCATGATAAGAAAACAAGGTAAAGGTGAAGAATGGGGTGGAGACTACTGTTCAGGGCATGGTTGTTTACCAATGAGCAGAGTTTTTTTACTATTTTATTTTTATTAGGATTTGGGGGATCCATAATATAAAGAGAAAGATTCAATGCCCACTGACTGGGGTCCTACAACAGGGGTCAAACAAGGACACTGTAGCAATGCCAGGGTTTCGTGCACACTATACCCAAACACCAGCATCAGACACGATGTCCACAACACCCTTTCAGGATGCCTAATACTGGTACTTGGTTGACCTTAGCCCAATAGGTCCAGCCAATTGACTCTGGGGGGGGG
>NW_013678594.1:10254-11901 GCF_000517525.1 Limulus polyphemus | reverse complement strand
TGTCTAAAACCTCTCTTTTCTTAAAAATATGTATTTAGACTCAAATCCGATATATTACAGATTTCGTATTTTTATAAAACAGTCCACAGTATGATAAATTTTCCAAAACCAAATATATCTGCGACTTTATTTTAAAAAGTCCAATAGAGCGAATCAAAAGCTTTTTCAAAATCTCATAATAATGAAGGTCCCATTGTACGTTCTTTTTAGGTAGAGCTTATAATATCACAAACTTTTATAATATTTTCTCTTATAAATCTACCTTTCACCGAAGCTCGGTACGTTACAATAAAGAGATTTTGGAGCCTCACCACGTCGTTACAGTCCATGTCACCACAACCGTTCATGTTCTATCGGGAACTTATTTTAACAATTACCCGTCAGCGTAGTTTCCGTTGTAAATCGGTCCGTTGAAAAATTTCATGGTCAAAGCAAACCAGTCCTCACAACCAGCTTTTCATAATCAGTCTAGTATACGAAGACGACTGTTACCAGCGCCCGTTTTAACAGTCCAGTCGCACAGAAACCCATAGGCGCTACATCCATCAACTTAACTGGTATATAGTCGTATGGAATAGCCAGTTTTCCTCCACAGCTGCTTGAAGTACGCGGTAGTCAAATATGACTTTTGCTATTGACCTTTCTGTTCATGAATCTTCACTTGTTAAAAGACATCGCACCTTGCTTACCACAGCTGGGGCGACTTGTTGCAGATCTATTTCTGCATGGACATAGTGCCCTAGTTAGTTATATTTACTTGCTTTCCAATGCTATTAAGTACAAAGGATATCTTTGTCCTGGAAATTTTAAGTTCTCGATCTGGATGCATCTTAAGATCCGAGTGTATGAATATTTTGGGTAGTAAATAGTTTTTCGTACTATACCCAAAATCTACCAGTTTTACGGCGACAGCAATCTCACTACCTTCGAAATGTTAAGTTGTAGTTCTGACACATTCCGTTCCACCAAGAATTTAAATCGAATGTGGTTGTCACGTGGCTTGTTTGTTGGTATATTCAAATTTATTTTAATATAACATACTTAACTCTCTGTATAAAGCCTTGTAAGTCTTCGTTTATTAATAAAGTTAGCACGGTTTTTAATCTTTTTCATATAGATACAGAAATTAGTTTATATATGGTACTGAATAAAGTAATTAACCTCTGATTGATTTTTTAAAAGTTTTATTTTACCTTGTTTTCGAATTAGAGTTGTGATGCTTCATTCCATTTTACAGTATAATGACTTAAATCTTACCAAAATTGTCTTTTAATTATACTGTAAAGCCTCATTTCTTAGAGATTTGTCACTAGTAAAATAAAAAAAAAACACCATACACAGTCACCATTGTAGAAGTCTAGTCTTCGACTTGACGTTGTCCAGGGTTGCTGATGAGGGTAGAATCCATCGAAACGGCACTCAGAGACAAGTGATAAATGAAATGATAGGTTGGACTTCACATCTCTCTTCAAAGTGTATATTGTATCACCAGAGGTATTATGTATTCTACGCTATTAAAATGGGGAAACTTACAAAAGTAAGGAATACTAATGTATTATAAACAATGAAATAGCTTTTGAAAGACACTTCACCGTAATAAATCATTTTCTTAATGTAAGAGCACGGTGACAGTAATTAATATGTCAG
>NW_013678594.1:6673-9254 GCF_000517525.1 Limulus polyphemus | reverse complement strand
ACTGTAAGTTAGGGATTGTCAAACTAGGGGTCTCGCTCCGTCGGGGGGTCGCAGAAACATTTGAAAATTTATTATTTTTTTCATAAATAATTAGGTAACTAGTTTTTTTTTATCTCTATACAAAAATGTACTCCTTATGGTGCTTATATATTTTAAAATGTCTCGGTGGTATTAACTATTTATTTCTATGAATTTGCTTTTTTACGTCTTTGTAGTATATTTTCAGTAAATAAAATCGTATTTCTTTATTTTTTAGTAATAAACACCATAAAACTTATAATGGATTATAAATACGTTGCAATCTTTGACAAATTACATCATTACTAAGACTCGAGATTATTTATTATTGGAAACTCGCAAATTACGTCAGAATGAGTAATAAGTTTTATATTATTATAACTGCAACACTTGCAAAAGGTTGTGGTAGCTAAAAAGGGTTAGTAATATCTTTCGTTCTATTCGATTTTTGCTTTTAAAGCAATATTTGTTACATTTTGACAAAAAAAAAATTGTTACCGTTTGAATTGAATTTGCAACTTTTTCAAAAACAAAACTTTTCTCTCAGGGCTTTTGGCAACCCTGCTGCCTCAACACGTCCGCGAACGTTTTAGGCTAGTTGCATCATGCGTGTTTCTGTGACGAGAGTGTCTTTGTGATCTTTCAATATTATTTAATTATTAATAGCGATCTTGGTCAAGACATGCATTTTAATTTTTTTATTTATGTGAAATCGAAAAGATCTTGTCCATGGATAAGTGGTTAAATTTGTCAATAGCCGCAGATAATACTGAAGCTATAGATCTTGCAGTACCGGGATCATCCAGCAGTAACACGAATTTGCAGATAGATAAAACCGCAGATATTACGCATTCGCGCGCAAAAAAAATAAGAGGAAATAAAATTAAACACTTTTGCAATATGGATTTACTTTTATTTCCAGAAATAATGAACATCGACCCGTCTGCTTAATTTGTAATGAATGTTTGGCGAGTGAAAGCCTGAAACCTGCAAAATTAAAAAGACATCATGATACAAGACATGCCTCCTATTAAATCATCAAATGAACAATAGCAATCCCTTGTAAGGTTCATGAAAAGTACTTAAGAGCATCTTATGAAGCCTCTTACTTAATTGCAAATGCTAACACACCACACACCATTGGCGAAGAACTTGTATTACCAGTGGCAGTTATAATGAATGAAATTATTCACGGGCAAAAATATGCGGACGAATTAAGAAAAATTCCACTGACAAATGATACTGTGGGTAGACGAATTTTGAAAATTAGCAATGACCAGTTTGAGCAACTTATTGGAAGAATTAAAGAAAGTTCGAAGTTTGCAATTCAGCTGAATGAATGGACTGATATTACAAACTTGGCACAACATATGTCAGGTATTGTTACGATAACAGTGTCCACGAAGATTTACTGTTCTGTTAGATGGACGTACAACGGGTGAGGCAATTTTTCAAGGAAGTAGGGCTAGAATGGAATAACTGTGTTGGAGTATGTACCGACGGTGCAGCGGCAATGACAGGAAGAATAGTTGGATTTCAAGTTAAAGTTAAATCTGCAAGCAATGGACCTACTTCTTTCACTCATTGCATGATTCATCGAGAGGCATTAGCGGCTAAGAAAATTTCTGCAGATCTGAATGCGGTACTAGAAGGTGCGGTTAAAGTTATCAACTTTATTAAAAGTCGTGCACTTAATAGTCGCCTCTTTGCAAATTTATGTGACGAAATGGAATCCAATTTCAGCACACTTTTACTGCATACAGAAATGCTATGACTGTCAATGGGACGAGCTTTGAGACGGCTATTATGAGTTAAAAAATGAAGTAATACTAATTCTGTCTGAAAATAACTCAGATTTAGCCGATTTTTTTCACAATGAAAATTGGCTGTGCAAGTTATACAGATGTGTTTGAGAAACTCAACGAAGGGGAGAACACGAATATTTTTACTCTGAAATCTAAAATTCAAGCGTTCCTGAAAAAAAATAAACATGTGGAAACAAAGTGGAAAATGACTCATTTGAAATGTTTTCATATACAGAGGATTTTATTGTTGAAAATAAGTTGAGTTTTGATTAAGCAGATCATAACTGATCATTTGGTATGCTTCGGAAACCATTTCCGGGAATATTTCCAACCGCAATTGGACAATAATCAGTTACATTGGATCCAAAAACCATTTAAGGTGGAAATGGAGCAGGTGAAACATCTCTAGCTAAAGAAAGCTAAAGAAGAATTTCCAGAACTTTCGTGTGATTCAAATCTCACACTTGAATTTTCAAGAACAAATTTTAACGCGTTTTGGCTTGGTGTTAAAGCTAAATTTCCAATACTGTCAGAATTAGAGATGGCAACTCTTCTGCCATTTGTTACCACCTATTGACGGCAATTAAAACAAAATACCGCTCCAGTCTTATGAACATCGAAATTGCTTTGAGACCAGCAATGACGAATATTAAGTCACGTTATGCGTTATTGAGTCAAATTAAGCAATCACATCCATCCCACTAAAGGCAATCTTATTTCTTATCTTTTTTTAGTCTTTAGTAAAATTTTCTTTGGTA
>NW_013678594.1:2209-5772 GCF_000517525.1 Limulus polyphemus | reverse complement strand
CTCTTCTGCCATTTGTTACCACCTATTGACGGCAATTAAAACAAAATACCGCTCCAGTCTTATGAACATCGAAATTGCTTTGAGACCAGCAATGACGAATATTAAGTCACGTTATGCGTTATTGAGTCAAATTAAGCAATCACATCCATCCCACTAAAGGCAATCTTATTTCTTATCTTTTTTTAGTCTTTAGTAAAATTTTCTTTGGTATTTACTTGTTTCTACGTTTAGTTACTGTTAGATTACGACTAAGGACCATTTCTATACAGTGTTAGTAGCTATTGCTTTTATGACATTGAGTGAAGGATCGCGAAAAAAATTGTGATTCAAAGGGGTCGTAAGTGAAAAAAAGTTTGAGAAGCCCTGCTGTAAGTTAATTTAGAGGCGTTAAACCACATCTCTTCACTAGCTTCTATTAGTTTCTTATATTTCAAGACTGTTATTTTTCGGACCCCTTATTTTTTGTGTGTGCGTTAAATAGCTACTTAGGTTTTGTTAAACTATCACCGACCACTTAGAAAACAACTGTGAAATGCAATCCCGATATAAAATCTAGTTCTGCAGCTGTTTTTTTCACCATTTTCTACAGTTATCACTCGTTCTTTTCTCTTTCTCTCTTACTGATGTGACTTAACTAGTTTGTAGTTATTAATATTCAGGTAAAAGATTACTTTAAGGGTGCAATTCGATAGAGCAAAGTTTAGACTGACACACTATTCGATACAGCAAAGTTTAGACTGACACACTATTCGATACAGCAAAGTTTAGACTGACAGACTATTCGATACAGCAAAGTTTAGACTGATAGATTATTCGATACAGTAAAGTTTAGACTGATAGATTATTCGATACAGTAAAGTTTAGACTGATAGATTATTCGATACAGTAAAGTTTAGACTGATAGATTATTCGATACAGTAAAGTTTAGACTCATAGATTATTCGATACAGTAAAGTTTAGACTCATAGATTATTCCAGGTTTATGATCAGGAACTTTTTTTTCTTTATTTTTGATATGACTGCTTGTTTAATAACTTTGTAAAAAAAATAAAACCTCCTGTTTTGGAAACAAGTACGACTTAGATAAACATTTTGTAAAGAAATTTATCTCTGGGTGCACAAAGCTAACCTTATGACGATAGAATTCGGGGTTTGAGTCAGTGCCAAATGAAATTTGTCTCTCAGTGGCTCAGAAGTAAACTTAAAGCTTACAGCGTTATAATTTGGGGTTCAATTCGTGCGGGTGGTGACAACGCAGAAAGTCCATTTGCAGCTTTGCGCTAAAACAAAACAAACAACGTATGAAATTACGACCAAAAACTGATAACGGGGTACATAAGGTAAGACAGAGAATGTGGATCTAACTGTTCAGTTGAGCTTTCCTATCTCATCCACAAACAGAAGAAAAAATAAAGACCAAACAGCAAAATTTAAGCCTACCAAACAATGCTTTTCTTCCATTACACAACACTTCATACACGTGTTGCAGTGGTTACGTGGGTTTACGGCCTCCTCACACACGTAGCCTCGACACCAAGAGAACTGAAGCTTCTTCTGACAGTTCTCATTTGGGCAGTCCCTGACCCCAGGGACTACGTCCAACAAGGTGGCTATGTATCCGCAGCAGGGCAGGACCACCGTTCCTAATAAGTAACGCCTCAGATTTGTGATCTGAAAAAATACGAAAAAACGAACTAAAAAAACTGCGATAATTTAACTTTCTTCACGAACTGAAATAAATACATGAACTGTACAGAATTCTTGAATGTAATGATTTCTACTCTCAACAAAAACAACTTGTTAGATATCATATTACCTAAATTACTTTCAATGGTCTATTAGTCTATACACACTTCAAGATTGTGCTATTTTCATAAATTAAACCGTCTTACAATTGAAATCAAATTTAAACTTGTCTTTTCACTATCCAGTATTTACCAATACTTGTGTTATTATTCAAGACTTTATTGTTCTTTCATAAAAGCCCACGAATCTAATGTTCATTCCGTCTGTGGTGTATGACAGTCTGGTCAGTCTCTGCCTTCTTAATGTCCGCCTGTTGGTTTTGACCAGTGGTTGGGAGGATAGGGATGTTGAAAACTTTCTTTCTCTAATTCTCCAATTAACATACTTCGGGAATAGAGATAGTGATTTTGAAAAAGTTACGTTAAATTTTGATCATCAAGAGATTATCATTTGGATCAATTGTTGTGTCTATAATCCCCATACTAAAACCCCAACCATGACAAGAGTCCTGGTGTTTTGTTAGTAAATAAGTGTATTATGAAATTGTATTGACTTCTAGTCAATAAAAAACATTTTTATCATTTGTAAACCACGACTCGTCTACTTCTTTTGGTCATTTGAGTTTCACTTAAAACTTTTTTTTAACCAAATCGCACTTACTGATTTTCGGATCCGTTTCCACCTATTACCACATACTTACTTAGCCTTTCTACATTATAAAGAATGAAAGGGTCTGCGATGACCTTCTCTAGGTCAACTATCGATCCCACAAAACTAAATCGGTCATCATTATATCTACAACTAGGGGTCAGTGTGAACAATTATGTACCTTTGGTTAACTTGTGTTCAGAGTTACTAATGAGGAGTAGAATTCTCCGAAAAACTAGTATAACCCAATAACACACGTTGATCAAAGTGTAGATTGAACTGGACTTACCGTGAACTTAGATTTCGAAATTGAACAATTTCGGAATACTAAATTTATTTATTACCTTATAAACGTTATAAAGAAGACAAGGATCAGCAATGACCTTTTCCAGATCAATCTCCATCGATTCCAGAACATTAAGCGGATTATCACAGTCTCCACACATGCAAGAAAGCATCGAACATTTTCTAATCGTTTTGGCGCAGGAACAACGACCTGTTCGACAACTTATACGACAGGAACACGTCGTCGGGGAATACAGCGACTTGACATCTGGAGGCGCTTGAAGCATTTCCAATAGGGTTTTGTTTCTACTGTCTTCCAGAGGTTCTAAAATAAATATATAGTACTATGTAAAAATTGGATGTATAACAGCGAATAAAACGTTACGTCACTACTAAAACAAATTTACTAAACAGTTTACAACAATTTATACTATGAAAAATATGAAAAAAGAAAATAACCTCTCTCATTTAGATATATTCTGTAATATTTAAACTAAAACAGAAAACATTGCTACGTAGCTCTGTTATATAAATTTCAGTACAAAACTGTAGCTCAGCAGTAAGTTTGGGGATTTATAATGTTATAACTCAGGATGCAATCCTTACAACGGAAAGACAGCCATTGTGCAGTTTTGCGCTAAAACAAATATCAATTTTCAATAGAAAACTTTGTACTAAGGAATAAATGTAGCATAAGATGGTATAAAGTGTCTACAATTAAAAGAATATATTTTGTTCAGTGCCTCGAGCAGAACGTTAAATCAATAATATATTTTGTTTAGTGCATCGAGCAGAACGTTAAATCAATAATTTATTTTCTTTAGTGCATCGAGCAGAACGTTAAATCAATAATTTATTTTCTTTAGTGCCTCGAGCAGAACGTT
>NW_013678594.1:0-1235 GCF_000517525.1 Limulus polyphemus | reverse complement strand
AACGTTCTGCTCGAGGCACTAAAGAAAATAAATTATTGATTTAACGTTCTGCTCGATGCACTAAAGAAAATAAATTATTGATTTAACGTTCTGCTCGATGAACTGAAGAAAATAAATTATTGATTTAACGTTCTGGTCGATGTACTGAACAAAATAAATTATTGATTTAACGTTCTGCTCGATGCATTGAACAAAAATTGTTTTAGCGTTTAGCTCGATGCATTGAACAATTTATTTTGTTCAGTGCATCGAGCAAAACGTTAAACCAACAATTTATTTTGTTCAGTCCATCGAGCAGTACGTTAAAACAATTTTTCTTTAATGCATCGAGCAGAACGTTTAAACAATTTTATTCAATGCATCGAGCAGAACTTTAAAACAATTTTATTCAATGCATCGAGCAGAACTTTAAAACAATTTTATTCAATGCATCGAGCAGAACTTTAAAACAATTTTATTCAATGCATCGAGCAGAACTTTAAAACAATTTTATTCAATGCATCGAGCAGAACGTTAAAACAATTTTTATTCAATGCATCGAGCAGTACGTTAAATCATTACTCTTCTTTCTTCAGTGCGTCGAGGACAACGTTAAATTAATAATTTATTTTGTTCAATACATCGAGCACAACATTAAATCAATAATTTATTTTCTTCAGTACATCGACCAGAACGTTAAAACAATAATTTTGGTTCAGTACATCGAGCAGAACGTTAAACCAATTTTTGTTCAATGCATCGAGCAGAACGTTAAACCAATTTTTGTTCAATGCATCGAGCAGAACGTTAAACCAATTTTTGTTCAATGCATCGAGCTGAACGCTAAAACAATTTTTATTGATTTAACGTTCTGCTCGATGACAACCAAAGAAAATAAATTATTTTTTTAACGTTCTGCTCGATGCACCAAAGAAAATAAATTATTTTTTTTAACGTTCTGCTCGATGCACCAAAGAAAATAAATTATTTTTTTAACGTTCTGCTCGATGCACCAAAGAAAATAAATTATTTTTTAACGTTCTGCTCGATGCACTGAACAATAAATTATTGTTTTAACGTTCTGCTCGATGCACTGAACAATAAATTATTGTTTTAACGTTTTGCTCGATGCACCAAAGAAAATAAATTATTTTTTTAACGTTCTGCTCGATGCACTGAACAGTAAATTATTGTTTTAGCGTTTTGCTCGATGCACTGAAAAAAATTGTTTTAACGTTGAGCTCGATGTACTGAAC
>NW_013678593.1:7461-9844 GCF_000517525.1 Limulus polyphemus | reverse complement strand
TGTAGTTGCTTGGAACAGTAAACAATAAATCAAGTATTAACCAATAAAACAGAACAGTAATTGATAAATCAAGTATTAACCAATAAAACAGATATCAGTAATTGATAAATCAAGTATTAACCAATAAAACAGAACAGTAATTGATAAATCAAGTATTAACCAATAAAACAGATCAGTAATTGATAAATCAAGTATTAACCAATAAAACAGATATCAGTAATTGATAAATCAAGTATTAACCAATAAAACAGATATCAGTAATTGATAAATCAAGTATTAACCAATAAAACAGATATCAGTAATTGATAAATCAAGTATTAACCAATAAAACAGAACAGTAATTGATAAATCTAGTACTAACCAATAAAACAGATATCATTAAATAATAAATCAAGTATTAACCAATAAAACAGAACAGTAATTCATGAGCTAAACAAAATTCATAAAAGAAACTGATAACTCAGCAACTGAACAAGGGTTATTGTTCAACAATCTGTAAGCGATAATTTACGAACAATAATTAAGGTGAAACAAGATCTGAACTATTCAACAGGGAATTAAAGACCTTAGGTTGATAAATCATGGCCTGGACAATAAGAAACCTGCCATGAAACTACTAAACTAGACACAGTTGCTAAGTTACTTTAAAACAGGTTTATTTAAAGAATTCCAAACCTTTATACGAGGAGAGGGGGAGTGCAATTTTAAGATTAGTCAAAGTGCATCATATGTATTTTTAGAAAAGAAAAATTCAGAGTCTTTGCGAAAACTAGATTAAATACTTGACGTCATGGATCGTGCAGGTAAAAATACGTGTGGTTACCTTCACGTGCAAGCTATTATAGAACCTGGATTTCTTTGAAACGCCTTGGAACATGTTTAACTGTAATCTTGTTATAAAATACAGAGTACGTTATATCAAACGTTCTATCTGACGGCCATACATCTTGTAAAATGTTATGTCGTAATGCTGTCACGTCCCAAGAACACCACTCTTCCCTGTATGTTTTCTATGTTCCACCTAATGTATAAGGAAGTCGGTTACCAGCGCCCATTTTAACAGTCAAATTACACAAAAATCCATTGGATAAGCGTCTATTGACTTGACTGGCATGTCGTCATATTTAATAGCATGAATACTCGTTTCGTTGAGCAAACATGTCGTAGGAGGAACTTGTCTACACTTGGCTTGCATTGATTTTCCATATAGAGATAATGCTCGAATATTTTGCATATTGTTGCCTGGGACACGTGGAAAGCTTTTGCCACTTGTCTTTGTCTTCGTGGATGCTCACCTGTTACGAGACATTGCACTTTAGTTACCACGGCTGGAGTACGACTTGTTGCAAGTTTCTTTCTCGATGGTCTTGTTGCCTCAAGTTGATCCATATTCCTATATTTTCCATGAAGTAGGAGGGACATTCTCAGTCTTGAAAATTCTAACTCCCCAATATGAACTTACTTGCGATATGAGTGTATGAATATTTTACGTTGGAAAGGTCCGCTACATATCTTTCTAAAAGCTTTACATTTTCGATGGCATCAAACTATCTGTGAAACGCCAAACAACACCAAAATGTAGTTCTGATACATACCGTTTCATCACAGCTGTGGTTGTCAGGTGAAATTTTGATTCGCGTTTTAATATAACGTACTCCCCCTCTGTACTTACTAACATTAATATATTCGATTTATTAAAATAAACATTTATTGTTAATCAAAAGAACAGTACATATATGATGTATTGAACAAGAGGAATTGTGAAATGCCAAAAGTGGTGTGAAATATTTCCTTGAACAGAAAGCGAAACGAATAATTAATTCATGAAATACTAGAGGGATTTTACTTCCCGAATACAATATACACTAGTGGAATTTTAATTCCCGGAGTACATCGTAATATACACTAGTGAAATTTTACTTCCCCGAGTACATCGTAATATACATTAGTGGAATTTTACTTCCCCCCAGTACATCGTAATATACACTAGTGGAATTTTACTTCCCGGAGTACATTTTAATATACACTAGTGAAATTTTACTTCCCCGAGTACATCGTAATATACACTAGTGGAATTTTACTTCCCGGAGTACATTGTAATATACACTAGTGAAATTTTACTTCTCTGAGTACATCGTAATATACACTAGTGGAATTTTACTTCCCCAAGTACATCGTAATATACACTAGTGGAATTTTACTTCCCTGAGTACATTGTAATATACACTAGAGGGATTTTACTTCCCCGAGTACATCGTAATATACACTAGTGTAATTTTACTTCCCCAAGTACATCGTAATATACACTAGAGGGATTTTACTTCCCTTTTACCACATCTTCCTAGGACCCAATTTTATATCTCGTGTCTTTAAAAATATGCAT